>NW_024062368.1:0-96563 GCF_006381635.1 Hibiscus syriacus
AAAAGATTGTTAGATCGAATCTAAGGTCTCGTCTCGACATATTTAAAAATTGACATCTTATTCTCATTAAAAGGTGGTAAAATAAATAATTAATTGTACTGCTTGATGTATACTTTTAATTTGTTTTATTTTTGCATGTATTTTCCAATGGGATTTCAAAATAAAAATATTCAAATTAATATTGGTTTTTATGATGAAATAGTAATATATCTTCATTTCGATTGGAGTAATAAATGACTGCTTTAAGGTATGAGATGACATTTATTCTCGATTTGAAATAATTGGATATTATCGTTTTCTCTCAGATTAATATTTAATTGTAGGATGAAATAATAATATCTCTTCATTTCGTTTGGAGTAATAAATGACTACTTTAAGGCATGAGATGTCATTTATTCTCGATCGGAAATAATTGGATATTATCGTTCCTCTCGAATTAATATCGAATTTTAGAAGGAAATAGTAATATTTCTTTATTTTGATTGGAGTAAGAAATGACTGCTTTAAGGCATGAGAGGTCGTTTCTTCTCGATAAAAGATAATTAAATATTTTCTTTTTCCCTCCTAAAATTCAAAGAGCGTTTTATTGACATCTTAAATTTATTTTTATTCGTGAATTTAAACTTGAAATTAGTAATGAATTTGGGGATGGAATGTAATATTCTTTATTCGATTGGGGTAAGAATCGACTGCTTTAAGGCATGAGAGGTCGATTCTTCTCGATAGGAAATAATTAAATATTATTGTGTTTCATCTTAAAATTCAAAGAATTTTATTTAAAGATCTTAAATTAAATTCAAACTTGTAAATTTCATTGCAAAGACAATTAATTAATCGACTAGGTACCGATTTAGGGCGTTGTGGGGTGCTAATCTTTCCCCGCGCGTAACTGACTCTCGAACTCAAATTTTTGGTAACACATACCACAAATTGTTGTTTTAATTAAAATTAATATTTATTAAAATAACAAATACGTTTTTGGGTGCCCAATCACGCCCTAATCAAAGATTGGTGGCGACTTCTCGAACCACATTTTATTATTAATTGGTCATCAAATTATTTGAGACGAGATCTTTTAAAAACCAGATTTTAAAATTCAAACTTATTTTTTTTAAAGAAAACTCTTTTCGACAGTAAGCCTATTGTATGAACATAATATTTTGATTATTGGACTTATTAATATAATTTGCATGTATATTGTATATTAATATTAGAATATTATTAGTTATTTCAAATATCCCAATCGATTATTATCATGGGAACGATAATAAAATAAGATCGGGATGAAGTTGATAGATATTCATGTGATGAATATGTGAATGAGATTAAAATAAAATTCATATATATTTGTTGAGAACAAATATTAGATCGACTCGTTTAAGATTAATACATGAATTCATGTCATATATAATCTTCAACAATTATATCATAACTCTTTAGACCTGAAATTACTATGGTTCTAAACATGATGATTCTATGTTTTGACATAGTCAAATGTTATCTTTAATCGGACAATTATAAAGGTTGTGCTTGAATATGAAAGAATCATGTAGTGAGATGTGAGTGGTTAATATTGAATTTATCCCTCTTATTATAAGAGAGATATCTAAGGTCCTCGATGATTGAGATTAAGAAATGCATGGCTGTGAGATCAATGTCATTTGTTTAGTCAGTTCAATTGGACTTCGAGAAACTGGAAGATAGAGTGATATAAGGTTACATTTTTCATGCTTATATTTATCAAAATATCGTGAGATAAAAGGATTATGATAGTTGCATTAATATGTCTCAAATCATGAGTTTTTCATTTAACTTGCGTAGTCAATGTATTGCTAGAGGTCACTTATGACTTATATGATCAAATATGATTTTATCTGTGCCAACATTAATTAAACTTATAGGATCACACACTTAGAAGGATAAGAATGATTGTGGTTATTACTCTCAATAATAATTTAAGATAATGAGATTTTTTTATTATATTTTAAAAGATTATTTATATTCAAATTTAAGAAGCTAAATTCATATTCTTTTGATAGAATATTTTATTTATTATTATTTCTTTATTTGATTCATAATTATATTAAATAAATAATATATTTAAATAATTTGTTAGTTAAGTTTTGGTTGAATTTGAATTCCTTATCAGATAACTGATAAGAGATATGATTTAAATTGTTATTTATTTTTAAAGAGTTTTAAATAAGTAATAATTAAATTATTATTTAATTTAAAATAAATTTTAAATTAATAATTTAATTAGTTAATTAAATGGTGGATTTACCTAACCATATCAAGTCATATATATATAGATATAGATATATATATGCATAAGGTTAAGGTTAATCAAACCTTACAAGCATACAAAACAAAAAACACGAAAACTCTGTTCTGAGAAATAGGGAGGAACTAACATTTCGATAGTCTTCATCCTTCGTTCGTGTGCAAAGACTTATGGAAGGTGTTCACCTTTTTGAAAGGCAACACCTTCGAGATCGAATGTAGTTTACTGATAACAATGAAAGATTGTGAATCAACGATTAAGGTAATCTCACGACTGTTTTAACTATGGTTAATATGATATGCATGAGATCCTAGAAATATTCGAGGACAAATTAATTTTTTTGTTGTGTCTTTTCGATTATGATCAGATTTGTCCCTCAATTTCCAACAGTTGTATCATGAGCCTCTTACTTTCATATAACTGTATATATTGTGTATGATTGCTATAATCTGCGTTATTAGACGAACAACATTATTAATTAAACTTGTTAATGTGTTAATAGGTTTCATATATTTCTTGAAAGGAATTCATTAATTGATTAAGAATCTCAATACTGTTTTGGATTAAACAAATTGCATTTGTTTCCATACAAATGGATAACTCATGTAATAAATACGTGATTATTTCCACACAATTCATTTTTTTTTTTTAAGAGTTGAAACATTTAGATATGGATTTAGGTTTGAGTAATTGTTAAACTTATAATATATTAAATAAATTTGAAACTTGGCCCGTATCATAAGTTTCCTATCCAAGGCCTACCCCAAATATGAAATGAGTTTTATTATTATTTGAATTAATCACTTGTATCCGATCTATTGACCGATTAATTCAGATCGGTATTGCAATGACGACTCTCTCAACTAGTTTTATCCATTTGCGCAAACGTCAGGGTTCGAACCCCTGACATTGCTTAAAATTTAGTGTATCGTCTCACTAAACCAATGGTAAATATGAAATGAGTTTAAGATATGGTTCGAATCCATTTTCAAATCTAGTATTTTATTCAAAATCTTTTTATATTTTTAACCCTTTTTTTAAATTTGAACGAAAACTTAAGTATTGTATAAAAAAAACTCTCAAAATTACACTTTTAAAAATTAAATATTATTTGAATAATTTTTTTGTATAAACTCTTTACAACTCCATCAATTATCATCGTTAATAAAATTTTACAAAATATATTTTTTCCTCACACATTATGGGAGTAATGCAATCTAATATATCATTAAAAATAAAGAAATTTATAATATTTTATTTAAAATAATCAATTAATAAATTAAATATTATACTGAAAAAAAATTATATAAAATCATGTAAAAACTCTTTAACACTTTTGGTCAATAAAGTATGATCGAGTAGATTTGTAAGCAAGAGTGGTTACAAATGCTACTTTCAGATTTAATATAACACATTAAACACATGTTTTCCTTGCAAATTATTATATTTTTAGGATAAACTACATGTTTAGTACCTAAACTATTACTTTTGTTTCGTTTTGATATCTAAATTTATTTTCTTTCAAAAGCACACCTAACATCCAATTTATGTTTTGACTTGATACCCAACCGTTAAAACATTAATAGAATTACTGACGTCGTATTTTTTTTTTTTTTTCAATGATGACGTGTCATTACTTTATGATGGCATGTCAACATTATCGTTAAGTTTTTAACGGAATGATACCAAATTAAAACCCAAACTAAACTTTAGGTATAATTTTGAAAAAAAAATAAAGTTCGAGTAATAAACCGGAATGAAAGTATAGTTTAGGTACTAAACGTATAGTTACTTTTTTTTCTATGAATTGAAGCTTTAAATGTGAGTCTATAGTCAATCGAGATGCCAGTAAACTTAGCCTGTAAAGTGTTTCTGGTGTGGCTATAACAAACATTAGCTTTGGGAGATGTCTAATCTAAATTATATACACTACATATTTGCTCCATGCTTCTTGGTGAAGGCTGCTTGTTTTAGACTAGGGTAATGCACAAAGATTAGGTCAAAATATTTAGGTTTATAGGGATATTAGACACAAGTATGTGTTTGATATGAATAATCACTTCATACTTTATACAAAATATAATATATATAAATATCAATATTTCAAGAATAATATTTTTTATTAATCTGAATTAAATAGAAGGTAATATTTGTTCAAAGATAACTCTCAACCATTGACATTGAACGTTCACACCCCTAACATTCATGAAATAATGGATAAATACTCAAATGTACTATTTTCTTTCAGAAACTTGTAATTTATTTATGCTAATAATTCTCTCGAGATTGGGTATGCAACATAATATTAAATGCATAAGTCATGATTATTTTTTTAAAAACTTTTAGGGTAAATATATATTGGTTGCTTAAAATTCTAGAGTAATGGATAAATATAGTGTAAATATTTGGGTCATTGAATTGATCCAACCACTCTTTGAGTTGTAATTAAAGGAAGATGTGTAGAATAGAAGTGCTTTCGGCTTCTCCTTTTCAACTTATGGTATGTATTAATTTTAGTCTAAGGTAGTTCTAACAACCCATCCACAATCTCAATGCTGTATCTACTAATTATGATAAATTAAAAATAAATTATATCAATTAATAAATACTCTACTTAAAAAATTAAAATCGGTCGAATATCGAATTAATCTAATTTAACTGACAAGTTTAACATGCATTCTAATTTTACGTATGTTATATGCAATCAATTTCCAATTTGTCCAGCTCCTTTTTTTATTCATGATTTTCAGACCCATGTGAGCTACATTATACACTGAATTAAATGTACATGTGCAGCAATTTTAGAGATAAATAAATAAATAAATAAATAAAATTATGAGAAGATGGAAATATAATTTTTTTTAAAAATTACACCCTAAATATAGTAAAAGAATATTACGCTCAAATAAACCATTTAGTCTTTTCTTTTTTTCCAAATTTGTAAGATATTTGATTTTTATTTTGAATTAACTTTAAAATTATATATCAACTTTAATTTTATGCTGTCATATAAAATTGATAAAGTTAATAATATTTAACAATGAAAAAAAGGAGTTTTTGAGAATTGAAGGTGTGGCCACAGTTTCCCAAGACTTTTCATCACAGCCTGGATCTATCATGCTTTCATTTAATGGGAAAATAACGGTTAATTCTATTATTTCTTCTATATTATAAATATTATTAGGTTTCTCGATGGTGAATTTTCACCAGAGAGATGACATCTCCTGCTATGTTCCATGTGCTCTATCTATCAAAACATCGTGTGTGTGTGTATATAAGATAGATATAATTATATAAGATATAATATAAAAAATAGCCTGTAATGTTTATTAAAATGGTTATTTGACTATTATTTTTTGGGGTATTTGGCCCCAACGTTTCATTTTGGGGTAAAAAACTTCTTATAGACGAAAATCATTAGTTAACACACGATTAACGCTTTTTTTAACTTAAAATGAAATGTTGAGGGCTAAATGCCCTAGAAAAAAATAAGGGAAAAATTGATTATTCTGTCAAATGTTAAGAGTTTTTTGCCCTAAAATGAAATGTCGAGACCAAAATGCTCCAAAAAATAGACTAGGGGCAAAATGATCATCTTAGTAAACGTTGGGGGGGCTAATTTTGGTATTATCCCATTACATAATGTAAAACTCTTTAAGTTTTATATTAAATTAGGATCGTGAAGAATAAAATAAAAGACTATGATTAACAGTACGAAATGAGAAAATTTACTCTGAAAAAAAAACAAGGGACTGCCATTGTTGCATCTATATATAAGTTGCATGTTTTTTCTCATCTAAAGATCATAAATCTATATAAAACTAAAAAAAATTACACTGTGTACCTATATCTTAACCTTACATGTACAAATGTATTAAAATTTATATAAAATAAAATATGAACATGCCGAAATTTAAATAAATAAATTAAATACGATTATGATACAAACAATAGAATTATCACACTCAATCTAACATCAATTTAATATAAATTGACATGAGGTTGTATACATCTAAAACATTAATCTTTGTCATCAAAGTTTTGCTTGCAAAACACAAAGATTTTTCAATACAAAAATCCTTATCTTTTTCATTATCTTGAAAGCTACTTGGTTTTCTCAAAATAAATCATGCTCCAGATTACATTGTTGTCAAAGCTTTCCAGGTCAATTGACATTCACCAATTATTATAAATCAACCAAACATTATACTTTTAAATTATTAATTTCCCCAAAAAGAAAAATGATATTCCATAAGCTCATCGTGTTCATTCATATCTTGACCTCCCAGCACAAAAAACAAGCTGAGAATGCACTCCATTAAGTTCATGTTAAATCATGTAAATGTGCAATAGTAAATAAGTCTTGAAAATTTTAAATTCTCGTATAATTTATATTTTTTATATTCTTAAATTTTAAAATAATTTCTTAAATTCATATCGTCTTGACATAAATTTATGTATGCGTCTCTATTTCCAAACTCAATGATATTCTTGCCTCACCAACTTAACCAATATTCATTCCCAAATCCATAGAGTATAACACAATGATTACAATAATAATAACTCACATGCTCAATGTTTCATGAGTTTTGATCTCTTGCATATTGAAGAACAGAAGTGGGATTGATATTTATTTGATACATCATTTATTCTATAATCTCATAGAATAAAATTATTTGAATATCAAAATCAGCTAACAAGCTGGCTGCAGCAGAAGATCTGAGGTTGTAATAAGAACAAATATGTAAATTATATGGTCCCCTTCAGGCCTCAATTAATTGATATATTTGCATTATGAATGAATCACTGATCCACCACATGTATGATCATTGTCACTGCACTTCCATGAAAATTGATTTGATCCCATCAAAATGTTACAACTTAAAATATCTAATTTTTAGAATGGTCCATCAATCGATTTAAAATAAGTTTTGTTATATTTTTTCCAAATATTTATATTAGATAAAATTTTGTATTCAAAGTTTTAGACAAAATATACTATAAACATAGTTGCATCTATATATAAGTGTATTTTTTTTCTCATCAAATGATCCTAAATTTATGTATAATTAAAAAAATGTATATTGTGCAAGTGAATAATAATCCATATGTGTATTTTAATTTTTTTTATATTATAAATTTATAATTTAATTATGTGGCATTTAAAATTAGAGAATATTCCATCACTTAGTTACCCAAAAAGCTGAGAAGAGCCTCGATGTCACTCGTCATCCTTGCCTAGCTTGATGGTATATGCAATGATGTGTGGGACATTTTTTAAAAAACCAAACTTTGTTATTAATTCCCTCGCACCTTTTTTTGAGGTGAAGGATAAAAGATGGTTCAAAAACTAAATTTGAGTTTGATACTAATAGAAAATTTGAAATATTTATTTTATTTTATTTATAATTCGATCAATTTCTTTCTACTCATGAAGATATATAAAGAACTTATTTAGTGATCTTCATAGTTAAAAGAAGTATTTTGCTCTGTATAAGTAAAACTTATTGAGTGATCTTAGTGGTTAAAAGTGAATGTTGTTCTTCTTAGAAGTTCTGAGTTTGAAGAACTACTTGTGTTGACAATAACTTAGAAATATTTTGAACAAATAATATTTTATAATCATTTCAGATTTAAAAGGTGGTGGTAACCATTTATGGTTGTTATTATTGAATACTAATGGTACGAATAATTTAATAAGATATAATTAAAGAACATTTGCTTGTCCTAGTTCTCTCAATGTGTAGTTTGTGCTCCTTTTTCCAATCTTAGATTGGTTAGAGATCACACAGATTTTAGTGTTGATAGCTGATTTATGATATTCTTTATTTTTTTATATTTTATGTATGTTTACTTGTCTTTTGTCTTTTTAATTTTTAATAATTATGATTTTATGATTTTTTTTGCCTTTATGATATTTTTTCTACCTTTTGACACGTTTTCGGCCTTTTTTATCGATCATTGGTCGTTTTTTTCATTTAAGTTTTTTAGTTTTGGATTTGATGTCACTTAGACTAATCAATAAAACGCTTATTTGTTATATTTTTTATTTTCTCTGTTTTGGACTCTCAGGTTGGATTTGAATATGTTGTTTGTGTTCAGAGATAATTTTCTCATGATTCTCAACTCTGATTTGTGATTATCGATGACTTTTTAATAGTTTTATCTCCTGTTGTGATTCGTTTATAACAATTGTTGATGATCTTTTGGTAGTTTGGTCGCCTATTGTGGTTAGTTTATTAATACAATCAGATTTGTTCATATTTATCTTTTGTTTAAGATTTTGTTTATAGATTTTTTATCTTTTCTTTGTATTCAAGTGGCTAGTTTCTTGTGTTAATGATTTTAGGAAAATGTCTTAATTATGCGTTCAATTTATATTTATGAATATAAATCTTCATTATAATTTTAAATATTTCATCTTATTTTAATAAAAAAAATAAAAATTGCATAAAAATATAATTAAATAACATAAATTAAATATATAATACATAGATAAAATTTAGACAAATAATTTTTTTTGATTTAATAAGTAATGTTTATGTCAAACTAACATTTAAAATTAAAAAATATGAAAATTAAAAAATGATCAAATTAAATATATAGATTAAATTTACAATTCGCATATAGTATAATGATTAATAGAAAAGTCGATCTTATTTGTACGAAGATAAACATATGAAATCTTTTAAAAATAATCTAGGATAGACATTTGATGCGCTACACTAAATTTTCATATTTTACAAGAGAAATTAAACAATTGTTATGGTTTTTTTTTATAAAAAAATCATTAAAAATGTATAATTAACTCATAGAATAAATATGGAAAACACTCGACCATTAGCGTATAGATAATTATTATTATTTTTTTAAAAGAATTAATCGTATCACATATCTTTAAATAATTATTTTTATTCTAAATTAATTCCTAAACTTTTAAATATTGTAATTTCATCCTTAGACTATTACTAGTATTCTAAATTAGTCCTCAAATTTTTAAATACTTAAGTTCTATCCCTAAAATATTATCTTCATTTTAAATTGATTTCCAAATTTTGTGAACATTTTAATTTCATCCTAAATCATATTTATATACTAATCACCTCCCTTGTTAATAATAAATGATGGGTTGAATGATGTTCCCACATGATGTTAATAATAAATTAGTCCTGCCACTTTTTTCACCACTGAAATCCCCAAATGTTCGCATCATTACTAAATTCCCAGTACGATCTTAATGCCTACATCGTGTAATGCTCTTAATACAATTATAACGCGCACGTAAATAATATAAAGTTGTAAAGAAGAAAAGAATGAAAGTAAAACTGGAAGTGCAACCCAGTCTTAATACAATTACTTCTATTTAATGTTATGATGTGACTTGAAACAACTCGCAATAAAGTCGATCAGAAATACATCTCTTTATTTATTGATCTTTGTCTAGTGTCTATATATATATTTAAAAAAGTCTAAATTAATACAAAGGAAATGGATTTTGAGGTAAAATAATGATGCCATTTGATTATTTGCTGCAACATTGAAATGAAATAATAATATTAAAAGTTCAACTGAAAGCATCATTGAAGTGGAACTCAAACACATGTTAAAACCCTATCAACTTTTAATGGTAGCTCAGTGTACATTTTCATGTTTTTGAAGAAGTGATGTGAGGTCTCCTCAACGCTAGCTGTTACTTTTGGGCAAAAGCATTGTCATCTGATGGCATTTTTGTAAGTTTTTGAGATTTGATGGGCTGTTTTGACGAAGGCCAAAGAAGCATTAATTTGTTTAGAACATTGGTGAATCTGATGGGGAAGAATTCACCAAATCAAGGATGCTGTTCCAATAGTTGTTGTTGTTGTCTTCACAGTGATCATCGCTTCCTCCACTGCTTCCATCGGATTCTTTGCCACTATCTGATAAACTGGGGTCGGTGGAATCGTTGAGAAGAAGGTTAATGAACCCATCTTCCATTGTGTTTCCGATATCATCATGGATGCTTGTTGAAGTGAAGGATAGAGAATTAATGTTGTCCATGGCCAAATTAGTTCCTTTCCATTCTTGTTCACCTTCTTGTTTTATGATTCCGGTCTCGGATGAAGCCGATGCGGTGCAGGTAAACTCGTTCATCGGCATCGTACTCGGTCCGATCCCATTTTCCGAGGAAGTCAGTGTTGATTTAGGTGACTCGAGGTCACCGAATCCAGCATTGTTAATACTATTCCAAGCCGTCTTATTCACAGGCTGAGCAGCCGAAACTGAAGAAGGAAAGGCTGTTGTTGTTGGACGAGTGAGGAGGTTTTGAAACGAACGTAGCTTTGATTCTCGAACCAATCGAGCTTCGGCTTCAAGCCTAGCACTTTCCCACTGAGCCATATGGCTAAGGTTCGCTGCATTCTTGGATTGATTAGCATCGGTACCGGAGAGTAAAGCATCGGATTTGGGCTTGTGAGTGATGGGATCGATCCCCATTTTGGCTAGCCTCTTCTTAAGATGAGTGTTCCAGTAGTTCTTTATCTCGTTATCTGTTCTCTTTGGCAAGTGAGTCGCTATAGCAGACCACCTGAAACACAAAACCTAGAGAACATCAACTTCCCAAACACCAGTTTCTTCCATGTTTCAGTCATCTAACAGATAAACAAAACCATGGATCACATGGACAAGAAAATGAAAGGAAAGTTTAGGTCATAAGGTTTCAACTGAATGCAAGAGGATTATCAACTTAATTTGAGAAACAGACAAAACTGTCGGTGTTGATGATTTTTGGACCTGTTCCCTAAAAGGGCATGGAGCTGAATGATGGTTTGTTCTTCTTGGAGACTAAACTTTCCTCTCTTGATATCAGGCCTGAGATAATTAGTCCATCTAAGCCTACAGCTCTTCCCACATCGTTGAAGACCTAAAACAAACAAGTAAAAAAGAAGCAAAATTTGAGAACGAAGTAGCCTTTTACTACTACTATTAGTAACCACGAAAAGTATAAGAAGTAGGGTTTATTAGTTCAGTGACCAGCTTTGGCAGGCAAGGCACGCCAGCTTCCATGGCCATGTTCTTCAATGTATGCTAAGAGCTTCTGATCTTCTTCTGGTGTCCATGGTCCTTTCTTCAACCCCACTTTGTCACAGCAAGGTGATCTCCCCATTGGGTATACAATATACTGAAATTAAGTGTAAGAGTGAGAGAGAGAAGAAGGAAGCTTGTGCTTGTAAATGAAGAGATGGGCAGAGAATGAATATAAAATAACATTGCACTGAGGAATTTAAAAACCCTAGTTTACTACCATTTCTTCCAAGAATGGACCAAAATTTTTTAAAATTATATATATATAATTTTTATTAATTTAGAGTGAATATAAAATAATATTTGTTTAGAGACTCGCTATTATTTTATAATGAACGCTCATATTCTCTTGCATACATTATATTTGAACCCATGACCTTAAGAGATAACAATAATATTTTAACTACCGAGATAGTTTGGCTCATGCTAAATTTTCTATTTTAAATTTTTCTTTTTATTTTCTATTAATAATCTATTTTTAACTTCTAAAATTTTATAATTTTTTCTTAATACAAAATCACGGGTTCATCCTTTATTATTTTAGTATATAGGCTTTACTTTACTTGATTCATAGGGCAACCCAAACCATTGTCCCATATGTGTATGGCCAAAATGGAGATTTTGAAGGATTTTTTTGGGTCCTCACAATTAACCAAGGCAAAGGGGTAGTAAATGGTATGGGGTCAGATCTATAATTTCAAACCCTTTTCTCTCTCTCAAAAATTTTCACCACATTACATTAGTCACGGTGATGGTGACATTTCCTTCTCAAAATTTTGACCCTTTTTTGAAGATATATTAATTAGCTACTAAAGTTGAATTTCAATTAAAACAACAATTAATAAAATGTTTTTTTCAAATCATTTCTGTACTTTACGGAATATAAAATTATTTATAATCAATGTAACATTATTTGAAATATAATTGAGAATGTTACACTGTATTATTTAAATAGAGGAATATAAAATTATCTAGATATAAATTTTATCATATTATCTTTATAATATATTTTCTTTCAATTTAAACTATCAATATTAAATTAAAGCAGTCATATTAAATTTATAAAATTATTTATGTTATGATATCTAATAAAAACTTTATTGTAGCAAAAAAATATAATAGATATTTTATATGTAACATATTATTATTAAACAATAGTTTTAAAAAGTTACATAAGTAAATATCATGTATTTACTTTTATAATAGTATAAAAGTTTACATCAGTATTTTAAATTTTAATATAATATTAATATTATAGTGATTACTATTGTTATATTATTATTATATAACCACCAACTCTAAAATTGTAAATATTGAATGACATATAAGAGCTTGATAATTCTTAAAATTAATTATTCAAGTATTTTTTTATTAAAAAAAGTAATAATTGTTTTTATTACCATTAGCATCAAATTCCTTGTTAAAAATCTTTCTTGATAATTTTTAAATTAATTATTTGAACTTATTTTTATTAAAAAAAGTAATTTTAGGCTTAATTAGTAAAAAAAACTTCCGATAAATAATAAAATAAATAAAGTAAGCTCCTAATAAAAAATATCAATTAAGCCCTTCGAATTATGAATTGCAATCAATTGAGTTCTTCTGTTGATACCTCTAACAACCTCTAACAATCTGATAGGTGATGTCGCGAACGGTGATGTGGCAACTAACGTGAAAAATAATGACGTATGAAGGCTTAATTGGGTGTTTTATGAATTGGAAGATGATGAATGATGCTAGTTGCCCCATCATCACTTAACGAACTATTAGGGGATTTGACAAAAGAAAATGACTTAATTGATTGAAATTCATAATTCAAATGATTTAATTAGGTGTTGCTTTTCGATTAGCGACTTACATGTGTGGAAATGTGGTTTGATACATCATGAATCGGCTCTAAAATGGTGCTAAAAGGGTCTAATGCTACACTTGAAAAGCTGTGGTGGCACAAAATTATATCGTGCTAAGAGACCGTGAAGCTCCTTTCCCACCGCCGGGATTCAGGCGTTACCTTTTCTTCTCTACTTATCTTGCTATTCCTTAGTTACAAAATCATCTGATATCGATGCATTACTTTTTCATACGTATTTGGGCACTCTTTAACAGCATATATCAATTTAAATTCTAAACCTTGTTTATTTGAGGATATGACCAAATTCATCAGTTTTCATTGATTTCTTCTATTTCCTTGTAAATTTGTTATTTTGGAACGTGAGATGTTAATCTCAAAACCATCCATTAGCACAGGAAAAGTGCTAATCCAAACTCAATATCCAAATAAAATATACCTCAGTGCTAACCAAAATCCTTAATACTACAGAAAATCCATAACCCCTTCCTTTGCTGCAGACCAATCATTCAAGAGTTCGGCTAGTGATTGGCTGCTATTGAATCCACCAATCCACAACCCCTATTCCTGAAATAAACAATATGACCAATTACCAGATTGGCCAAAAATCCAAAAATAGAACATGAACATAAAATAATTTAAATTGTCTATATAAAAATCTAATATGAGAACATAGACAATTCAGAATCCTCAAAAAAAAATTATATATATCAACATACTTGTTCCATGGGTGCAGCTTCTTCATTCTTTTCTTCATCCATCTTATCCGGTTCAGCATTGGCCTCATTCTGATTATCAGAATCCCCCTTTTCATCTCCCCCTTTAGCAACATTGGTATCAAAACCAGGAATGTTCAAATCTGCAGGAAGCTGACCTGTCTTTAATGCCTGCTCAACCAAAGAAACATCCAGAATGTAAAAGTTAAAATTAATAAAAAAAATCTAAACGACAGTTATCTTTAAAAGCCACTCGTGCAATTGTTAAGCAACCACCTTTTCAAGTCTTGCAACCTCTTCCAACGTCTGAGAATTCACAATGGCAGCCTGCATGTCAAATAAATATAAACAAGATCAGACTTTAGCCATAAGGATGCACTACAAAAGATGCACAAGTCATTTACAAATATGACATAAGTTACCAATGACCATTTATGCAGTTTAAGCAACGAAGAAAATAAAAATGCAAGCTTTAGCAAGTTAAAAGGTAGTGCACAAGGAAAATAATTTTGCAAATTGATAAATACTGCTTTTGCATTTTAAACCCGAGAGCCAAAATTTACTAATGTCAGAGGGTTGCTCAACCATTCCAAAAAGTACCCTCATTTAGATGCATTCTTACTGGACATGTATGTTTCCTTCCTATTAATGTTGCTGGTTAGATGGGTTAGCGAAAGAGGGTGGATGCCAGTAGCCACATTCTTAAAATATATGTAAAATATTTAAGCTCACATAGACCATCAGAGGGTGTCTACTTGAAGTGCTTCTCTTAATAACTCATTAGGCATCTTCTTGTTCAATACTTCTGTTGGTTGTCCTTTTTGACTTAGACCAAAAATATAATATACAAACTATCAAAATCGCCGTATAGAAGTCTCATTTGTTTCGTTCAATTTATTTTCTTAGATTATAACAGAAACTAAAGAGAATGATAAAAATACATTACTGGAAATGTTCACACTTCACAGTGTACATTAACAAGGTAATTTTAAATATTCATGCATCAAATCAGCAGTCACCATCACCAACCTCCATTAAGAGCAAGATTGGGTCTGAAACTGACACAATCCACTAACAAGAGAAAAGAGAAGTAAAAAGTACTCGAGTTTGTGTCACCCACATTGTGTAATTAAATTGGCAACTATTTAAAACCTCTCCAAATCTTTGGTAATACAAATCAAACTCAAGAAAGTTATAAAAATCCTCAAGGAAAAAAACAATTAGGCCTTAACTATGAAGCTTTCCATGAATTGCTTTGAATGAGAAGATTACTGATTCTATGTTTGGTTAGAAGTAAAGGGGTAAAGGAAGCGGGAAGAGCGGGGTAGTGTACTCTCTCCCATGTTTGTATAACATTCAATTTTATGAAGGGAATTGAAGGGTGTACATGACATAACTAAAACCTTCATATTTTAAAACCCTTCAGATGATCAAGAAAAATTATCAATTGAACACTAAAAACAATCAACATTATTATCCAAGTTTTAAGTAGCATTACGAATAAATAGGCAATACCTTGATAGCTATAATTTGCTCAGGTGTGGGTGCAACCACTTTTGGCGTCTCTTCTTCCTCTGCAACTTCCGAAACATTTGGAACCTCTTTTGGTGCAACTGTCTTTGCAGATTCTTTCTTTATTTCCTCTTCAACTTCTTTGGATGCAAAGAGGTTTTCAGCTTCTAGTCTCTCCTGTGACCCATGAAGCATAATTACGATAAATTAATCATATGATAAGCTACACGAGGAATATAAAATATGCAAAATTAGAACATTTAGCCCCACCCCCTTTTCCCCCACCCACCCAAAGATGCAGAAAAATTGCTTAACCAACATCAAATCAATAATTCAATCCTACAGCAAAGTATTTCTTTGTGGAATAAGTTAAAGATGGCAATACCAAATCATTAGGTTTAAATAAAAAAGGCATTAGGTTAAAAAAGATCATTTTTATTTTGCACAAAAGCGGAACTTATGATATATTTTCCCACTCATGACTACACCTATGATGGAGGCAAACCATTCTAATATCTAACACTGTTAACTAAAATAACATTCTAAAATCTAACGGTGTTCCATTGCTAATATAACTCAAATTCAGTCAGAAAAAAAACGGCACTTCATGAGCCTACATGAAACTAACCACAGCAATTTCACATATCTAAACATGATAGGAAACAGAAAATGCATAATAGAACAGATTAAAACTGTTTAAAAAGACAAAGTAATTTTGTAGCATATCCAATCACCTTAGCCTTCACTTTCTTGAAATCTAGAACACGAAGTGATTTGAGTTTGTGAATCACATATAACCTATAATTAGGTTTTTTCGTAATATTGTTATCCAACAGGCTAAGGAACTGCAGCTTAGGAAGTGATGCAAGAGGATCAATCTCCACCAAGTTAACCAGCCGATTATTTGTGAGAACCAACGTATGTAATTTCGGCAAGAACTCTGCGGGACAAGGGAAATGTGAACTTCATAAGAGTCGTCCACCCAACAACATTTAAAAGGCAAAGGGAACATGCTACAGTATCAGGGAAATCCAATTATTGGTTCAAAGCTTACCTCCAATATTGGGATTGATACGGGTTACTCGGTTGTTGTTTATAAGTAAGGTGCCCAAGCGTTTAAGATAAGGGAAGTTGTCCAGCTTCACTATCTCATTATCAGACAAATCAATGGTATCAAATTGGTCCTGTCAAAATGAACAAATGTAACCAAAACCCACAAGTAAATCAAAGCAATGAATGCGCTAGAAATGGCCACAGACAAAGTAAAACACACCTCGGTAGCACCCAAGTTCTCTATAACAGCAATTTTGTTACCTGAAACGGGAAAAGAGAAAAGAGATTAAGTACTAAAGAAAGGGAAGCTTGAGAACATTACTATTAGGGTTAGGGTAGGAACGGAAAAAAAGGAGAAGCAGTACCTCGAAGATCCAATTCTCGCTCTTTAAGGGGATTGAAGAAGTGAGGACACTTCCATATCAAGTCAGCCGTGAGTTTCACCATACCTACCTTCTTCTTTTTCTCTCTCTTCGTCTGCTAAAACCTTAAACCGCCGCCGCTGTCTTGCAGTAAATGTGGGAGCGGCGAGTCCACTACTCTGCCTCTTTGCGCCTTTACTCTCCTATTGAGTGAATAAAAGATGGACTTCGTTGCAAATTCTTCTTTCTTTGGGCTCCGTTCGTTGCAAATTTCTGCTTTCTTTGGGCTCCGTTTTCATTTTCATTCGCCCGATTTTAAAGAGAGGTTAAACGACAGCATTTTGTAGCAACTAAAGGTGTTTACTGTTTACTTTGGAAGTTATGTTGTGCGGCTAAAAAACGGTTAAAAATGACGTGATTGGTTAAACAAGTGACCGGTTATGTTATATCATTTAACCGGAAATATTATCAAGTACAATAACATAATAGGTAGAGCTTATATAATGTAAT
The DNA here is from genome assembly GCF_006381635.1 of Hibiscus syriacus. NCBI lineage: Eukaryota > Viridiplantae > Streptophyta > Magnoliopsida > Malvales > Malvaceae > Hibiscus > Hibiscus syriacus. Next base: position 17,347 of record NW_024062368.1, read on the forward strand.
AGGTAGCGGTTATATAATAAAATAAACATTTAACCGAAAATATTATTAAGTACAATAATATATTAGATAACGCTTATATTACCTATTTTCTAACTAAACCGGTATATTTATACGGTAACATTGCAAATTTACCTATTACATTATAATTATCGGTTTCGATGTTTTGGGATCGATACAATTTTAAATGTATCGACACTTTATGTGTGCACCTCGTTGGACATTCTTTCTGGAAAAAAAAATATCGACACAAACTTAAAAAGTGTCGATACATTGTGTAGACTTATTTTCTCATAAAACCGATATATTTCTATCGGGTGCATTGTAAATTTACCTATTACATTGTAATTATCGGTTTCGATGTTTTTAGGATCGATACTTTTAATAACTGTATCGACACTTTATGCGTGCACACCGTTTGACACTCATTATGGACAAATTGTATCGACACAAATTTAAAAAGTGTCGATACATTATGTTGACATTCTCTCATAAAACCGGTATATTTATACTGATTACATTATAAATTTACTATTACATTATAATTATCGGTTTCGATGTTTTTGGGATCGATACTTTTAATAAATGTATCGATACTTTATGCGTGCACCTCGTTTGGGCATTCATTCTGGACAATAAGTATCGACACAAATTCCACAAGTGTCGATACATTATGTTGACCTATTTTCTAATTAACCGGTATATTTATACGGTTACATTGTTAATTTACTATTACATTATAATCGATTTTTGGGGTCGATACTTTTAGGAAATGTATCGACATATGTTTACATATTCTTTGATTAAATCGGTATTTTACATATTAATTTATAATAATTGGCTTCGATGTTTTGAGGATCGATACTTACAATAAATGTATCACACTGTTTTGGAAACTTTATGTTTGAGAACCATACTAGACAAAATGTTGGAAACAAATCTTTGTGTTTACTATTTTTACCACCTACATTGTAAATTTACCTATTACTTTAAAGTTATTGAATTTTGTAGTTATTGTACATACTAAATATGTCTGCGAATTTAATGTTGTACCCATCCTTCAACTACCACTACAATACCACATCTTATTGAGAGCACGACTGAAACATGTTGTTCGATGAACCTTTACTTACATCTCCATCAACTCCTGTTGGGACCACTGAACTTGCACAACAAAATTTTTGTCATGGATCATATTGATGCAGACAATGTTAAGCCAACCGAGGAATGCCATGAAGTACATAATGTTGATGAATATGACAGATTGGTTGGTCAGCTCTTCTCTTCACGTGATCAAGCTTGGTACTTTTACAAGGGATTCGTACGTGAACATGAGTTTAGTGCACATCGGGGAACAACACGGCTTGACGTGGAAGTGAATGTGAAGACACAAGAATTTTGTTATTCCAAAGAAGGGTTTCGAGTATCAAAAGTCAATATTGTTGATCGTCAACGTGCTCATTCACTAGTCACAAGAACATGATGCAAGGCTAGAGTTGTAGTTACAACAACAAATACAAACGATCACAGGGTTATAAGTAAGTCTTATCATAAACATAATCATGCATTGTGTACACCTGCTATGACATCATTTATGCGTTCTAATAGAGCTGTAAGTAAGGCTGATATCGATGAGGCAACAACATTGAAAGAGGTCGGTGTTGGCACATCACAAGTAATGAACTATTTAACGCAGCAGGCAGAGGGCTATCATAATGTTGGATTTATACATAAAGACCTCTACAATGCACTTTAAAGAGGTAAAGCAGAGGAAATCGTCGATGGGGATGTGAATGCGCTCATTGCTTACTTTGATTATAAGAAACATGATGATCCCGGGTTTTTTTATGACATACTCGGTAGAAGAATCAAGGGCATTGCATAATCTTATTTGGTCGGATTCTACATCGAGATCAGATTACACATGCTTTAGTGATGTAATTGCGTTTGATACAACGTACAAAGATAATTTGTATGGTCGACCAATTATGCCTATTGTCGATGTCAATCATCACCATAACACAATTGTGTTTGCTACTTCCATAATCGCTGACGAGACGTCTCAATCTTTCAAGTGGGTGCTACAGAATTTTTTAGAAGCCACGATGAATAAATCGCCTATTTCAGTTGTCACGATGGGGATAGGGCAATGCATAGGCTATCAAATCTATCCCTTATGCTAAGAACATATTATGTTCTTGGCATCTTTCTCGCAATGCACAACTAACATTGGTGACCCAAAATTTACAGCAGCATTCTTAAAATGCATGGCTTCCTGGTGAACAACCGACGAATTTGATATTCAATGGTGTTCAGTTGTTTCAGAATTTAACGTCGAAAAGCATCCATGGGTGATTGAGAAGGGAAATAATCAGAACTTATGGGCACAATCATATCTAACCGGTAATTTCTTTGCCAATATTCGCTTAACATAAAGGTGCGAGTCTATGACTGCTTCACTCACGTTTGCACTAAAACACAAGAGGACATATTTAGATGTTGTTTGTGCAATTGAAGATGTAATTAGTAGAATGCGTATGAACAAGTTGAAAGTGGATTACTTAAGTTCCCAGAGGAAACCCTTCCAGATCAAAAACCTAGTTGACCTTGAAAGCCATGCTGTTGAGATTTATACGCACGAATCTTTTTGTGCGTTCCAAGAAGAACTTCAACGGGAGACATTGTACCGAATTCAAGAAGAGATTCAATCCTTATCAGATGAATGTCAAAATTATAATTTGACAAGTAAAAACAAAATAAGACATTTGAAATTAGTTTTGATTATCGTACAAAAACCCTAAATTACTCATACAGAAAATTCAAGACTGTCGGACTTCATGTCGCCATCAACTTCACGTTTTGAAGAACTTGGATTACACATATTTGCCTGGGTCTTTGATTCAAAGTAGGTGGACTAAGGATGCGAAGGCTTCTGCACCCAGTTTTGTTAACTTGAATGTGCCTCCAGACGTAATGCAAATGGAAAGGTTCACTACTCTACGTGCAACGTCAAGTAGGTTATGCTTCATTGCATCAAAGACAGACGTGTATTTTAAAACCGCAAGAGATGAGACGAAAAGACTAACAGAAGAATTTGAAAACTTGTTTGGTTTGAATAATTAGTCAACCGGAGCAATGTAGAAAACAACGTTCGCGACCCTAAACGAAAATAACACAAGCGAAAAGAAGAACCAAATAACAAGGTCGAGAAGAAAATTAGGCGATGTGGGTTCTGCAATGGTTAGGAACATAACAAACTAACATGTCCTCAACTCAAGCTCAGTTTGGAAACAAGAACACAACCTACATCAACTGATTTTTTCGAAGACAAAATAGAATAACCATTCAGTCCCGCACATGATGACAATTATGTTAGTGACATTTGGAATAATGCAGACAACGATCTCCATATATCGTAAGTATCAATATTCCATCCGCATCATCACATAAATGCCAAACAATCTGTAGAATAGAGTCTCCCATAAATCATGGCCTAAATCAGTTCTGTAACTGGATTAACCAGGTTAATCAATATTGGCTGCATAGCCAATAAAACCTGGGGGTCCAAATGGTAAGCTAGGAATTGGTAAAGTAAGCTTCCTTTGAGGGTTTAGGTACTGAATCCCTCCAACGTAAAGAGTGCATGATTGAATATTACATATAATAGTTGTATTCAGTTGTTGAAGAATTGTTCTTAATTTTATATAAGGATAGTTGTAATGATATTCGTTCACGTTTCGAGACCAATTAGTTAGATGCATGCAGTACCCTATATCCTCGAGGTAGATCACAAGAAATCTGGCACTTAAAGATTTACCAAGAGCGGTAGCTTTTGGTCTGAATGAAGGCCGAACCTAGAATCAACTTTGCAATTATGCCTATCATGATTGCAGTTGTGTGCAAATCCTATCAGTTAGATGTATGCAGTACCCTTACTCTATTTTCCCACTTTTTGTTAAATCAAAAAGACTTTATAAAATGTTTTTAAACAAGGTTTTGAAAAATTAGCCAATTGATATTTAGATAATGCTTAAGCTGCTAAGATCACAATCAAGAGAAATATTAGCCATTAGTTTTATAAATCAATATTCATAAATTATATGCAATGGTAATTGGTCATATTCTAAATGATGCAAAAACCAAGATAAACATTAAATTCAAATTAAAAATTCAACCAAACCAAATATATAAAAATAAGCATTCAAGTTCAAACATCCATAACATCCATAAATCAATCCAAAAACATCTAAAATGTTTTAACAATAAATCCTAAGTTCAATCTAAGAAAACAAAACAAGGCAAGGTCTAATATAGGTGGATCGTGAGGAGAAGGATAATGTGCTCGTATCTCGAGTGTAAGCGCATTTAATCGTTCGTTCATAGCTTCATTGTTTGCACACATCTCCCATTGCTTTCCAATTATTGAGTCCCCATAGCGGTTAAATGGGACTCTATAGAAGCAAACCTCAGATCAAATGACTCCAAAAATGATCGAAAGTATGGAGGCATTTGATCATCTTGTTGTGCCGCCTCGTCCTCGGGTACGTGATTTTCAATATCTTATATAAGCTATTGAAGCTTTGGATCATCGTCATCTGTCGGTGCCGGAGGAGCTCGTGAAGAACTAGCTCCTGGTGTTTTCTCGATGGATCGAACCCATTGGTCCTTTTCCTTCTTCCATCCCGATTTCTTTAAAGATGTGAGATTTATTTGGTTCTGGAAAGGGATGGGAATATCAAGAAACCTTAAGCCCGAATTTGATAAACAGATTACTAAAGAGACAACCGTAAACTAAAGTTTTGACATTTTTCGATGGGACAACGTTTACGGTATCTACTAATTCACCGAAAATGATATGTGGCAAATTTATTTTCTTGTTATGTTGGATACAATGTATCCACCATAAATCTAAGACCCTAAGAGATTAGTACCTGCCTCGAATGGTCTAAACCACCAAGAGATCATCAAGTGAAGGATCGCTCGTGATGAGTTCTTAAGGTACTTACACTATCCTTAGCTTTATAGGGTATAGCCACAAGCACTCTTTTATTATCTAGACCCACGTTATCTAACCCAAAGTTGGAAGTGAATGTGTCAGAGTTAATAAAAAGTAATTGACTTAAAAGATAAGATCGAATCCCTATGGTTTCATTTTGACGCTCATTTTGGACATAGATCGCATTGGAGTAGAAAATGCGGACTAGTTGATGATAGACAATCGGTTTAAAGTGACAAAGTTTATCAAATTTCCAGATTTAAAGATAGGAAGATATTGAAAATTCATATCAACCATAGCTTGAAGTGAGGGGATACACTCTTCCTGGATTTTATATGATTGGAAAGAATTATTTACCTATGGTAGAGGTTTTCTCTACGACCGGGTTGATTAAAACATGAATTGAGAATGATCATATTTAGATCATTCGTGTTTGGATTTGGATTGGGTGGAGGAATAGGAGGTCAGTTTTGAGTTGAACGACTCGATGACGTCCTAGGGCGTTTAGGATTAGACATGGTTAAAGATCGGAATGGGTAAGGTAACCTGAAATTTGAAACGCATGTATGCAATATAATCAATCCCAAAACTCAATAAGAGTCTCAATATTCAAGGTTCTCTACGATATTCCTAATGGGCAATCTTTGAAAACTATTTTGAAAATAATGTTTGAAAAAATCATAATACATATAGTTTTCATGAAAACAACATAATTAAATCAAAAACATCAATTAATCAAATATTTTATTTATTTATTTCAAAATTTTCGATTTTTTTGAAAAATCTTGTGTTTTTGATGAAATTAGTTATAGAATCTAGTTTATAAACACCATATAATCAATGCTCGATATAAGGTTCAACCTAGAACTAACCAAAACTAGTCTAAGTTCAAAATCATTAAAATAGTGGTTTTACAAAAATACCTTGAAGATTTTCAGATTTGAGAGGAATGTGATGTTGTTTGCACGATTTTAGTGAAGTTAGCAGGATTCTAAGTTGAAAAACATCTGGATTCCGACTTGTAATCGTTGATTTGAGCAAGATTATAGATTTGGGTATTTTGGGGGTATACGGCGGGAGTGTTTGAGTTTGGGGGTTTTGAATGAATGAAGAAATCAGGCATTTAAACCCAAAAACCCGACAAGTGTATCGGTACATTGCATAGTGTATTGATACACATTCAAGGAATGCATCGGTGCACCTTCATAGTGTATTGATGCATATTCAAGAAATGCATCGGCACACTTTCATAGTGTATCGATGCATAGTGCACAAAAATGTTAAAATCCATTTTAAACACTTAAATGCTAAATTAATTAGCTCTAGTGGTATTGGCAACTCATAGATCGAAAATTAACAATGTTCAATCAATCAAATCTATCCTTAAATTTTATTTGAACATAAAATTAATTTTTACTAAGAATCATAAACTCTCCCTAACTATTAGCAAAGAATGCAATCAAAAATATTATTTTTATAAGCATTTTTCAAAAATAATTAAAAGTGCTAAAATTATTTTAAGCACTAAGTCAAGGTAGGTTTGTTAAAACTAATTTTCTCCTAAGTGTCCAAAATCTTTCTTTATCTAAAGGTTTTGTAAAAATATCCGCTAATTGATGCAAAGAATCAACTTATTCTAGAACTATGTCTCCTTTTTTGATATGATCTCTAATGAAATGATGTATAATTTCAATGTGCTTAGTTCTAGTGTGTTGGATGAGATTTTTAGTGAGACAAATAGCACTAGTATTGTCACACTTGATAGGTATGGTACTAATTTCAATTCCATAATCTAAAAGTTGTTGTTACATCCATAAAACTTGTGCACAACAACTACCGATTGAAATGTATTCCGCTTCAGTGGTACATAATGCAATACAATTTTGTTTCTTTGAAAACCATGAAATCAACATATTTCCTAGGAATTGACAAGTACCGGAGGTGTTTTTCCTATCTATTTTGCATCCTCCAGAATCTGCATCAGAGAAGGCATGCAAGCTAAAGCTATAGTCTCTAGGATACCAAAGTCCTAAACTAGGAGTGTCCTTAAGGTATCTAAAGATTCTCTTAACGACTAGTAGATGTGATTCTTTAGGGCATGATTAAAATCTAGAACATAAGCAAACACTAAACATAATGTCCGATCTACTTATGGTTAGATATAGTAAAAAACCAATCATTGACCTATATAATTTAACATCCACACATTTACTCCTTCATCTTTGTCAAGCTTTGTTGATGTGCTCATTGGAGTGGCATGAGGTTTCCCATTTTCCAATCCAAATTTCTTGAGCATATCCTTGACGTATTTTGCTTGATTGATGAAAATGCTATCTTTTTTTGCTTGATTTGGAGTCCCAAGAAAAATTAGAGCTCCCACATCATGCTCATCTCAAATTCACTCTGATTAGCTTTGAAAATTCTTGGCAAAGAGCATCATTAGTAGAACCAAATATTATATCATCAATATAAATTTGAACTACTAATATATTGTTACCTTTTCGCTTTAAAAACAATTTAGTGTCAACATTCCCTTTTGAAAAACCTTTTTCAATTAAAAAATTTGACAATCTTTCATACCAAGCTCTAGGAGCTTTTTTAAACCATATAGCGCTTTTGTCAATTTAAAAACATGATCTGGAAATTTTGAATCTTCAAACCAGGAGGTTGTTCCACATACACTTCTTTTATAAAACCATTTAAAAATTCACTTTTAACATCCATTTGATATAATTTAAATTCATTGAAACATGCAAATATTAATAACATTCTTATTGTTTCCATCTTAGCTACTGGAGCGTATGTTTCATCATAGTCTATGCCCTCTTCTTGAGTATAGCCTTGAGCAACAAGTCTAGCCTTGTTCCTCACTATATTTCCACTTTCATCAAGCTTATTCCTAAATACCCATCTAGTACCTACAATAGATTTATTACTAGGCCTTTCAACTAATGTTCATACTTTACTTCTCTCAAATTGATTTAATTCTTCTTGCATAGCCATAACCCAATTTTCATCATCTAATGCTTCTTTGATATTCTTAGGCTCTATGCATGAAATAAATGCAACATAATTACATATATTTCTAATAGAAGATTGAGTTGTTACCCTATTGGGTGGATCACCTATTATTTCACCATCCTTGACATAGTTGTATTCTCTTGGGTAAGAGACTTACCTTTCTTAAATGGTTGGATTCTCGAGAACATCATGAGTTTCCTCATTTTTTGTTTCTTCATTTGATGATGGTTCTCCAACGTCATGTCTAACTTCATTTGCTTTTACAATACCTACGTCATCATCAACACAAGAATCCTTCCTCGGAAGGAGATTATCATAAAAAACAACATGTATAGACTCTTCTACCACTAAAGTTCTTTTATTAAATACTTGATAAGCTTTAGAATTTAAAGAATAACCCATAAAAATTCATTTATCACTTTTAGCATCAAATTTGCCAAGATTTTCTTTACCATTATTTAAAATAAAACATGTACATCCAAAAGGATGAAAATAACTAATGTTAGGCTTTTTATTTTTGAAAAGTTCATATGGAGTTTTCTTTAAAATTGGCCTAATCATTACTCGGTTTATAACATAACAAGCGGTATTTGTGGCTTCCGCCCAAAAATATTTTGGCAAATTGTTTTCATAAAGCATGGTTATAACCATTTCTTCTAAAGTTCGATTTTCCTCTCAATAACTCCATTTTGTTGAGGGGTTCTTGGTGCTGAAAAATTATGGCTAATACCATTAGAATTAGAAAAATCAATAAATCCAAGATTTTCAAATTCAATACCATGATCACTCCTAACACTAGTTATGGAGTAACATTTTTCATTTTGGATTACTTTTGAAAATGTGATGAATTTTTCTAATGCTTCATCTTTAGTACTTAAAAATAGAACCCAAGTATATCTAGAATAGTCATCTACCAATACAAAACAATATTGTTTTCCACCCAAGCTAACAGTCCTAATTGGCCCAAAAAGATCTATATGGATCAATTGTAATACTCTACTAGTGATACATCATTAATCGATTTAAAGGAGGCTCTTTTGAGTTTTCTTTTAGCACATACATCACAGATTTTATTATTATCAAATTTTAGCTTTGGCAATCCTCTTACTAAATCTCCTTGAATTAGTCTTTGTAAAACACTCATGCTAGTATGTCCTAGTCTCCTATGTCATAACCAACTATCATGTTCATCCTTAGAAACTAGGCATAAATTAGTCATATTTATTGTATCTAAATGCACCATGTAAATGTTTCCTATTCTATGACCAACAAGCATAATCGATTAGATGCAATGTCAATGACTTTACAACTATTTGTTTCAAATAAGACATTGTATCCTTTATCGCATAATTGACTAATACTCAATAGATTATGCTTCAACCCATTCACATATAAAACATTTTCAATTTGTACGGAAGAGGTATTTACCTATAGTACCTAGACCTTCAATGTGACCTTTTGAATTATCACCAAAAGTCACCTCTCCTCCATTTTTTTCATTAAGCTCGCTAAACTGACTTTTATCTCCTGTCATATGTCTTGAGTATCCACTATCAAGGTACCATGAGTTTGAACTTATTTCTCGTGCCATGTAGCAATGCTCATTCCCTACAAACATATATTAATTTTTTATTTTTGGTACCCAATTTCTTTTGAGTCCATATTCATTAGTAATTAACATCCTAGTCCCCTTGGGTATCCATTTGTGTAGGATATCCTTATCTTTAGTAGCAATGAGTTCTTTAGGAACCCATATACTTCTAACGATTTTACCATTAGAGGTTCTTTGGGGACCTCTATGATTTTAGATTTTAAAACTTTTTCTAACAAAGTTGAATTTTGAACTTTCTCCATTTTCAAAACGTTTTGTTCCAACTTTATTAAAAGAAGCTTTAAGATCATCAATTTCTTTTTTATGATCATCGTTGACATTTGAAAGTAAATTATACAAATCATAAATTTTCTTTTCAAACTCATTTAGTTTGATTTGCAATTCATTAATTTACTTTCAAGATCATTTTTGGTCTTGGATATGAGATTTTTTTCATTTTTCAATTTTGAAATATCATTTTTGTATTTTAAAAATAATTTCTCATAATCTGAAGCTAACCCAGTATATTCCTCTAACAGCTCATCAAAAGAATAATCTTTGAAATTAAGTGAGCTAGAGGTTACCTGAGAATCCTCCTTGAAAGCCATCAAGCATAAGTTTGCTACTTCTTGTTCATCTTCATCGGAAGCTTCATCATCGCTCCATGTAGTCACGTGTGTCTTATGCTTCTTCTTGGATTGACCATTTTTCTTTAATTCTGGACAATCATATTTGACATGCCCGGGAATTTTGCATTCGTAGCAAATGATAGGGTCCTTCTCTTTTGGTTTATTTTGAAGCCTTCATTTCTTTTGATTTTTCTTCCTCGGTTGGGCTTCATCAGTTTTCTGAACCGTTTGACAAATAATGTCATTTCCTCGTCATCGTCGTTATCATCAGAATCACTCTCAACTTTTATGGATTTGAGAGCAACTCCAACGTTTTTCTTCTTCTCCGTCTCCTTCTTTGGCTCATCCCTTTTTGTTGAAAACATTTTGATATTTCGATATAACAAATTAAGTTAAATGAATTTTAAGATTGTGCAAAAAGGTTTTCTAAGTATATTTGATATAATTATTCGAATATCAAAACATTACACTAAATCTTTCAAAAATCATTTTTAATCCTTACTCAAGTGTAAAATTAAGTTTTAATCTTAAAACAATTTCAAAATAATTTTACAAAGTATTTCGAACCATTTCAAAGCCAAAAATTCCAGATTGCTCAGAGGGAACCGATTTCCCCCCAAGGGGGTACCGATTCCCCCTGAATGGTTTGGCTCTGAGAATTCCAGTATGCTCAGAGGGAACCGATTCCACCCCATGGGGTACTGATTCCCCCCTGTGTAACGGTCGAAATATTTGAATTTTACACTTAGGGAACCGATTCCCCCCACGCTCTAAGCTATTTTATTAATTGTTTTCACACTAAAACGGCTATATTATCTTCTCTAATCATCCCCAACGTTCAGAAGTGATTCAAGGTGTATTTAAGCAAGCTTAGAAGCCATTGATCACGAACAAGAAACATCAAGCAACTAGAATCAAGAGAGAATCAAAGAGAAAGCATCAAACCTCAAGTTTGAGCATTTCAAGCCTATTTTTCATTCAATATTCATTTCAAGAACACTTATTGTGCTCAATTGTATTCATTATTGAGTGTTCTTTTCTTTGTTCTAGAATTGTGCAAACAATCTACCTTGTGAGGATTTCCTTGTAAGTTTGCAAATTTGTATTGTTCTCTTTGGGAGAGAGTGTTCTCAAGAATTTGGGGTATAATTCTTGAGGGTTTGTAAGGTTACTCTTTGTCCTAAAAAAAGACAAATTAGTGAATTTGTGGAAAATCCTTAGTGTGGATAGCTAAGGTAGTGGACGTAGACTTTGGTTGATAAAGTCAAACCACTCTAAATCACTGTGCAATTTCTTTCAATTTTCTGCAAAAGCTTCCACCAAAATTTTTATTGCCAATTCACCCCCCTCTTAGCCGATTCCGTCAATCGATTAACTCAACACTTTTCTCGAGGTCTACCTCATCTTGAAGCATCATTTCATGCGTGATGATAGAACCAATAAGCTAATCGAGGGTTAAAGATTTTAAACTTTTAGCATCGATAATTGTCATCTTCTTTGATTGCCAAGCCTTTGGAAGAGAGTAAACTAACTTCCTCACAAGTTTCTCATTTGGAATGATCTCTCCATATGATTTGAGACCATTGACAATCACGGAAAATATATCCGTCATAGCTTTGATGTCTTCATCCGGTTTCATCCTGAAATTTTCATAGCTATGAGTTATAAGACTAATTTTAGATTCTTTTACCTCGTTTGTGCCTTCATGAGTGACTTGTAGTTTATAACATATCTCCTTAGCGGTTGTACAAGATGAAACTCTCTCGTATTCATCTGGTCCAAGAGCACAAAAAATAATATGGATAGCCTTTGAGTTGAGCTGGAACATTATTGTATCTCCTTCACTCCATAATCTTGAATGAGCGGAAGATATGATGTATCTGTCTTGTATGATATTCCATGATCCCATATCACTTGCTTGAATGAAGTACCTCATTATATTCTTTTAAAAAGCATAATTAGCTCCATTGAAGAAATTAGGCTTGTTGACGGGCATTAAATCAAGACTGAAGTCGACGTTCGAAGTGGAGGCCATTGATGACTTTGAATATCGATATAACTCTTCTCGAATCAACTCAAGAGGTGGTTAAACCTTCAAATGAGTGTAGCTCTGATACCAATTTTTGAGTTAATTGATTGACGAAATAACCAAGAGGGTATGAATTGGCAATTAAAATTTTGGTGGAAGCTTTTGCAGAAAATAGAAAATATTTGCACAGCGATTTAAATTGGTTCGACTTTCTCAACCAAAGTCTACATCCACTACCTTAGCTATCCACAGTAAGGATTTTCCACAAATTCACAAATTTTTCTTTCTTTTGAGGATAAAGGATAACCTTACAAATCCCTCAAGAATTGTACCCCAAATTTTTGAGAACACTCTCTCCTAAAGAGAACAATACAAATTTCGTAAACTTACAAAAAAACCTCACGAGGCAAGATGTTTGCACAATTATAGAATAAAGAAAGAACACTCAAGAATGAATACAATTGAGTGCAAGTAGTGTTCTGAAAGTAAAAATGAATATTAAATGAAAATTGGCTTGAATTGCTCAAACTTGATGTTTAAGGCTTTCTCTTTGTTTCTCTCATAATTGTTGTTGATCAATGGCTCCTAAGCTTGTTTAAATACACCTTGAATCACTTTTGAACGTTGGGGATCATTGGTGAAGTCAATAGAGCCATTATTGAGTAATTATCATTTAAAAAATCTAGTGGGAGCGTGGGTGCATCGGTACACTCTCAAGGGTGCATCGATACACTATGTGTAAAATTCAAATATTTTGACCGTTATAAGACCTAGTGCATCGGTGCACTTGGGGTGTATCGGTACACTAATTACATTCGATGTTTCAAAAGAGTCAGGAGTGCATCGATGCATGGTTGTGCATCGGTATACAAAATGCATTCGAATTAGAGTGTGCATCGGTATATCCCTTTATAAAATTGATTTTTGGCTCGATTTTGGTTCGAAATACTTTGTAAAAATTGTTTCAAAAATATTTTAAGTTTAAAACACAATTTTACACTTTAGTAAGGAATGAAATTGACCTTTGAAAAACTTGGAGTAATATTTTGATATTTGAATAATTTAATCGAATATACTTAAAAATGATTATAAAATCTTAAAATTTAATAACACTTAATTTGTTATATCGAAACGTCAAAATGTTTTCAACATTCACTTTAGTCATCAATGCAGTAACTTCTGCTATCTTGCATTTCTGAAGAGCTATCTGATCAACTTATATCTTCGTGTCTTCTTTTTCTCCATTCAAAGTCTTAGAAGGACTGTTTCATTTATGGAACTCTTGCCACACCCATAATCCTAACCTAATTGTCCCTATTTTATTCTTTGACGATACCGACTTTCTTTACCTGATCTTGTGTAGAAATCCAATAAAACTTTTGTCTTTAAAAAGATAATCTATCATCTTTTACAAAATGTAGATGTAACTCAATAGAGATTAATCAGGAAAGCAACGTCTGTTCTGATTTGACTCTTGAAACACATCTCAAGAAGGATTTATCCTAATTCCTTTCATGTCTCCACATCTAATAAAATATCAAATAAGGTTTTTCAAACCATATCATGTTGAGATTTTTAACAACAACCTATCGTTCAATCTTAGTTGGCTCCACTAGTTTCTTGTTGTTAAAGTTCCAACGCTCAACATGATCGTAACATTGGTTCAACACCATAATTACTGGTTCGTAAAACATTTGACAACATATTCATCATTTCTTGTGACTTATGTGGGGATAATGTAATCTTCTGGTGAACAAAACAATGATGTATGGTCAACTCTACTATCATTATTTCACTATTTTCATTCCTCATACCTTTCTGTTTCATTGGAAATATTTGCTCAAATTAATGATCTTTTCATAGGATGATAAGGGTCCAGTATGCCCCAGCATTTGTTAATACAAACATTCAAAATGCACTCAACATTGTTTCATGTGATATGAGTCTTCAAAATACCCCAATATTTCATATTGATGTGATAGTTCAAAATACCATGTTTGATCATTTTTGTCTGAAATGAGCCTTAAAATTACCCCACATGGATTATTTCTGACTAAAATAGGCCTTCAGCATGTGTGAACATGTTAAGTTGTAAGGCTTTCTCTCAAAATCTATTTAATTTTGGATCTCATGCTCCTCACGAGGTTCAACTTTGATAATACCCCCTTGTGGGTACTCGTGGCTCTATTCGTGCAGATCTCTTAATCTTGAATGCTCTCATTCCAGTGTTACTAAACAACAATGTTGTCAAGTAACTTGAAGGATCCTTTTCATATTTTCACAGCTTAAGAAGTGACCAATTCTTCTGATAGAAATGTTTGAGATATGTGTCTCTTCCGAATGAGGTCATCATCTTCTTCTTGACTGTTCGCCCCAAAGGGAATATTATAAGTTTGGTTCTTCAAATTTTTGATCTTTTGGGCCACTTACTTTCAAGAATATAAAATGTTTCATTATTTTGGCCTTGCTCATTCTTTTTCCCCATAAAGGTAGAATATGCATCAACTTGCTTCAGGATTCTTTCTTATTTTAAAACTATTCTATTTGAAAATTTTCTTCCACCTTTCTTATTAAAGAATGAAAGAATTTTATAAAATATTGCTCATTTACAGGTTCACAATAAAATCAAATCATAAGCATGAATTCAAAGAATATCAAAAGAATCAACAACTTTTACTATTTTAGAGTTATAGTTCTTTGACAAGTATCAAGATTGAGAGGTTAGTTTCAGGTTTGCTTCCCTATTTTCTATGGTTACATCTTATTTGAAGATGACATTCCTCCCTCACTCTTTTGTGAATATTGTCACATGCCTCACTTTCTTGACTTGAATCTTTTACTAGATGCATACAAAATGACACAACTAGCATAACAGTTACTAGACCTCCAAGAATATCTTTATTTTAGTTCTCTTAAATCTTTGATTCTACCCAAAACAATGTGAAAATATTGGTCTAACAATGAATTTCTATGTGCACGTGTATGAAATAGACTATAACATGTATTATTTAATTCTCTTACAACAACTTCTTCTTTTGCCATTTTGGCTAGCTGAATTCAGCTTTATTAAAATTATCCTTCATTGGGCTAATTGAAACTTATCCATAAAGCCAATGCTATTGACTAATTGTTCTAGAGGGAAAGCTTTATCAGTAAATTTCAATTTCCAAGCAACTGACTTTAGACTAGATTTGTCAAAGTTTCATCGTTGAACTTCGTTAATAAAAAATAATCTAGTTAGCTTTGCAATGCCACAAAAGATGCTCCATATTGTACACTTTTATATGTAAATACCAAGCCTTTTTGTCTAATTCCTTAAATTGGAGAAAGCTCTCTCATTTTTGTGGGAGGGTGAAATGTCGGAGTATATTTCTTCTGAGGTAAGGTCAGGGTCCTTTTCTTTCTGGTTTTCAATCATGATACTTTGCCAAAGATGTATAACTCTAACTATAAAGAGTTTTTAACCCATTTGATATTCAAAGAACTGTAAGATTGCAAAATTGATTCAATACTCATAACCTTAAAAGCAACACACTTTTATTTATTACAAAAAAGTAGAGAAAGGAACAAAAAAACATTCAACCAATATACTACAAAATGAAAGGTACAATAGTGGTAAACAACTTCCACTTATTAATCCAACTGCCCCATTACTTCTTTGGATGTTAGATGTGTAGTTGAACCAGGGTCTTTGTCTATATTTTTCCCCTATTTATTGATCATTTCTTGGGTAGCTTCTTTGGATGAACTCTCAGATATACAAATTTTTGCTTTCTCTTGAGTAGTTTTTTGGTCAAATCCCATCATCATCTTTTCTTTTGCTAACTGTCCATTGAGCTCAGTTTGAATTTCAGAACAAATTTATTTGGTGATGATAGTTGTATCCTGGTTCTGGATATTCCTTGTAGCTATGATTGGAGTAGTATTCACTAGACTCTTTAAATTGCCATCTACTTCCCTTAATTTCAGAAAATCTGATATGGGTGTATGGGGTGTTTTCAGGGTTGTAGTTGCCCTATTTCTTTTTAGACTTGTAGGCCAGTCTCGGATTACCTTTCCTTTCACTTTTTCATTTCTCATCTCGATTTCACTCTTTAGCATTACAGAAGTATCAAGGATTGAATCTGCCATACATATTTAATCTTCCTTGGCTTTGCCTCGTACTTCATTTGTTTTGACATTATCAACTTCATTTTGGGGGTTGATTTCCAAATATTTGATCAAAATGGAATGATTGTTAGCATCAACCTTTATGATTCCATGAACCAAAAGATCTTGTATCATTCACTTGAAATTACTATAATTCTCGATGGAATGTCCTCGGATTCCAACAAGGTACTCATAAAAGGATTTTTCATTATACCATCTTGGGTAAGGAGGTATCAAAGGATTATCCATACATGGGGCAATAAGTTGGGTCTTGTGTAACTTGGAATATAACTTGCTACATTAGACTGAAGGAAAATGGGGTAGAAATTCCCTTGACATCACTGCCCTTTTCCATTACTTTCCTGAAATTCTTGTGATCGAGAATCAAAATGTTTACTTTGAATATTTGACTTTTGACCATCATTATGAGAGAGACAATGATTTGAAGATTTCTCTTTCTTAATCAGCTTTGAGTTTCTGAGGAGGTTAGGTTCCCCATCTTTGAAATATAACAACCCTTCTGCCATAAGGTCTCAGACTTTTAACTTCAGAATTATGCAATTCTCTGTAGAGTGAACAAAATCTTCAGAATGATAATTGCATGGACTCTTGATATTTTGCCAATTTGGATGCAAATAAGTACTAGGAGGAATGAGTGTTACAAGACCACTTTCAAAGAGAAAGGGTAACAACTCTGAATATGAAATTGGAATTGGAATGAGATGTGCCATCCTCTTTTCCTTCTTGCCTTTTTTAGCCCTTTTTAATGGGACTTGTTTCATGTTTATTTTCTTTGAACCAACTTCAATTTCTATGTCCTCTATCATATTTCATGATCCTTGAAGCTGAGTTGGATTTCTAAGCTCCCTAATAGACTCTTGATCATTTATCAATGTATCATTAAGATTCAGACTTTTTCTCATGGCTTCTATCTTTTCGTGCTCAATAGGGTCTTCTAACATCTTATCCCCATATAGTAAAGTAACCATCATGTTTATTAGCTTGGTCGTCTATTCCCTGGACTCAGCTTGGAATATTCTTGTTTCTTTAAACATTGCTCGTTGAATCTCTACAAGCTCCTCTTGGATTCTCTCAATCTTTCCAATTCGAGCTAATACTTCATTCATTGTTTTAACCTTTTTAAGACTTGCCCCGGTACTTGAAAGATCATTACATATAAGGGATAGCTTTCTCACCTAATTTCTCTATCTCCTTAAAAAGCCAAGTTAATTTCCATTCGAGCTCAAGAATCGAGTTGTTATTCTGCTTCAATTCCCTTATAAAACCTGTTAAGTCCACCAGCTTGTGTGCTACATTTCTTGCTTGGGCAGCAACTTTCTTCATGTCATTATTTCTATTTTGAATCTTACCTGCCATCTCTCGGAATTGTAAACAAAATTGCTCATTTTCCCTCATAAGAGAACCTTTGTGTTCAAGGAGTTCTTGTGCAAGATTTCTATAGTCATCTATCATCTTCATTAATGTGTGATTCTTGGCTCTAATGACTTTCAGTTCAACATTAATCTCGTATTGATGAATCAGATATGAAGTTTCCATGTTGGATATATCCTTCTTCAATATCTGGTTTTCAGCTTGACATTTTCCTAAAGTGATGATGGTTTTATTATATATTTATTCAGTAATCTGTAAGTCACAGGAGAATTTCTTTGCTTGATCATTATGTATCTTTTCATTTTCTTTCCAATGCTCAGCATCATTTTTCATTTTAATGATCTTTGTTGCCCATTCTTCTGGGGTATTTCCTAGTCCAGTATTCTTGAAGGTTTGAATGATTTTTCGAAAATCATTAAGCATGGCTTCAACCTTTATGCTCAATTTCTTGTTTTTTCATCTTTCCAAAAATAGGCTTGGGCTTTATAAAAACTCTATCCTTTGTGAATGTTCATATTGATACTCTTACCATAGAATGCTTTTAGTACCAAACTACCAGGATCTTTATGTGTATAGCCTTCCATCATTTTAAGAGCTTCTTAGATACCCTTTTTTGGATGCATCATAGATCACTTGATCATGAAACCCTTTGTACATAATGAAAACCTTTAATTTTGATGACCACTCTCGAATCAACACCCTTGATTATGCCATGATTTATGCAATGTAAGCAGAAAAATTAATATATATCTTTAGAATAGACAAAGATAAGAAAATTGGTTAGTACCAATTAACGGAAAGAAAAGATTATATCTATTATGTATACATCCTAACCTCATGCTTTCTAGTTTCATGCTTTGATTTGGAAAAATAACCTAACCGCGTGATTTCTAGTTGGCATGCATTTATTCAGAAAATAAAATAATACTAAATAAATTAAAAGACTCAACATGCTTTTCCTTATGTGTTAGATTTATAAAACTTATTTGGGGTTAAGCTCTACCTAGACTCAAGTTCTAGGTTTACTATATGATGGGTTTCGGCTCTAGGGTAAAAAGGTCAATGAATTGTCTTTTGTTGGTGTCTTCTTGGACTGCCAAGCCCTCAATCCTGGTCTATTACAGACTTTCGGATTAAGTTCAATTCGAAGGAACACACTTCCTTATGTCCATATGGAGGTGAAAACCACACGACGAATAAAAGATGTGAGCTCAAGGAATGGTCCCTTATCCCATATGAAGGAGAAAACCACACGAGGGAGTAGTTTCTCATTCGAACTAAACATGATAAGAGCGGGATTTTAGCTCATGTCATGAATGTAGTGCACAATGGGTGAAGAAAAACATAAAAAGAATAAAACAATGTACAACCTATTATTCTATTCTAAAAACTTTTAATTAAGTCTGTACACAAAAAAAACAGAAGTTAGTATGATTAATAAAATTATTAAGGAAAAAACTAAATTTAAAACAAATGTACATTTTATTGCAAAGACAAATATTAATAAGCTGGTGGCTTGACTCTCTATTTAAAAAAAAGGTCCCCAGCGGAGTAGCCAAGCTGTCGAGACGTTTCACTGTCCGGCAACGGAGAGCACAAATAGTACACCCAAAGGTGTAACTATTCTCAAAAAAATGAGTGTTTATCTTCCTTGAATCAGATGAAACACTAAGTTGTAGAGTCACCACCAATCTTTTAATTTGGTGAGATTAGTCACCAAAATGTTATTTTAATAAAATTCCTGAGAATAATATTAAAATAACCCAAATAGGTCTGTTTACCCGAAAAATGAGTTTGGGAGTCGGTTACGTATGGGGAATGATTAGCACCCCATAATACCCAAAATTGGTACCGATATTTATTAATTAGAGTCTTTGCAATAAATTATGAATTTATATTTAAATTAATTTACAAATAATTTAAATAAATTACTACTTAGTGTTAGTTGATATAATAGTATTAACCTAATTATAATACTAAATATTAAAATTACATAGGTTAAAATATAAAAATTAATGAATCTAATATAAAGATTAATAATATAATTAATCCTATAATAATAATTAGTGAAAATATAAAATGTTAAAATTAATTAACTTAATTCAAAATAATATTAAAAATAGTATACTAATTATGTAGTTTAACCTAAATTATAATTCAGGACTAAAATATAAACTTATTAATATTTAGGGACAAAATATATATTTAAACCTAAAACATATATATATACGTGTACTAAAATATAAATATATAAAATACTAAAACCAAATTAGAATGTGCGAAACCTGATTTTGGTGACCATATTGTGAGATTACAAAATTGGAGGGACCACAGTTGTAGTTTTCCCATATAAAAATTACACAGAAGCCCCCTCCCCAAAACGACATTGTTCGAGGAGGGTTTATGTAACATCCTCAATATCAGGTTAGTGACTAAATTGAAATATTTCAGAATTTATTGGTCAAAGTAGATAAATTGAAAAGTTTAGGGACTTATATTGCAAATTTTGTATAGGATTAAATATTAAAGAATGAAAGGGCAAAATAGTCTTTTGATGAGGAAATGAATAAAAAATTAAGAGATGGGGGATTTATATCCACGTATAGTGGAAAGGAAGAGAGAAAATGAAATATCCAGAACAACATTTCTCTTCTTCTTCTTCATTCAAACGTGGGAGTCAAAGCAAAGGTGAGTTCCTTGTTAGTTGTTTATCATTGAATTTAAGGTTGTTTTATGGTCCTTGGATAATACTTAAGCTTAAGGAAAGCTTAAGTAATCTTAAAATCAAAGAATGATGGAATTAGAAGATATTAAAGTTAAAGAGTTTTTAAATGAAATCATGAAGAAGAGTTGATAAGTTAAATTGGAGGCTAAATTTGACTTGTCAAGAGTTAAATTAAGAGATATGAAGTGATAGAATTAAATTTAGAACAAGTAGAAAATTTAGTATGATTCTTGAATTCCATGTAGATAATGGGATTTTGAGGTTAGAGATGTGATAAATGAATATAAATGGGTTTAAGCATGAGTAATTGAGTTTAGTATATAAAAGGGGATGAAACATGAAGTGTTGAAGCTGAAAAGAGTGAATTTTCATGCTTAAAAGTGAATTCTGGGCAAGGGGGTATAGTTACCAATTCAACAGGTACCGATACTTCAAGAGTAAAAATAGGGAAGATCTTCAAAGGGTATCGATACTCGTGGTAGGTGGTATCGGTACCCTAGCATTGGGGTATTGATACCAATTTAAGGGTATCAATACCATTAAATTTCGAACCTAATTTAGGTATCGATACCTAGGAAGGGTATCGGTACCCTTAGGTAAAGGTATCGATATTGTACCTGTAGTACTGATACCCCTGCAGTTAGAAAAGTTGATATTAACTTTTTAATTAGTTCAAGTTAGTATGAATCATTGTTAAGCATTTTAAATTCTGATATTCATTAGATTATATTCGTGTAGATACTGAGCACAAACAAGTTCCAGAAGGGTTACGGAGTTAGGATCCATCCAAAGAGAGAGAATTATAAGTGAATTTGGGATTAAGCAAGATTAAGGTGAGTGCAAATTAGTGATGTATGATGAATGGAAATAAGACTCACGATGAGGCTACTTCTTATAGTAGAATACATGAATAATGAATATGAGTATATGATTATATATTTTACATGATTGTGTGAACATATGTTAATGTATAGAATCTATGTGACATGATAAATGACAATAGAGATATAAAAAATTGTATAAATGGGTGATATGTAATTTAATAGACTAAATGGAATTATGATCTAAAGTATGTAGGGTTCTTATGTGATATAAAATATAGTACAAAGGATATAGGAAATCATATGAGAAGGTTATATGAATTGAGAAATACAAATAAGTTATAAGAATAAGTGGAAAAGTAAGATAAGATAAATAACATAGCTATAAAATTATATTATGAATCAGTGATATAAGAATAGGATATAGATTGTGTCATAAGAACTTATTTGTTATATAATAGGAGGTAATATATATATATATAGTTACATATGACATGATATAAGATATTATATGATTATGCAAATGTGAATGTGAATTATATGAAAATACTCTATATGGAAATGAACCATGTGTCTCTAGGAGTATGTGTAAATAAGTGATATGATTATATGAGTACAAAGTATAAAATATGTTAAAAAGAGACATATGGTTACATGAAAGTATGATATGAGTTATGTTATGTGAATAGATGAATATGTGAATATGTGAAATAATAAAACATAATGCCCATGATATGAGTCATGAGAGCTAGAGGTATAGTTGGCATGCCAAGAGTCGAGGGTTACCTATGTCTTTTGGGATATATGGACAGGATTACCTATGTCATTCGGGACATATGAACAGTTACCTATGTTCTTCGGAACATATGGATAGGTCCTTTGGGACACAGAGTTCATATGCCACTTAGAGGATTGGTTACGAGCTGTGGTGACAACATATGTGTGCACAACCTCCAAGTACTCACATACCTTGAGTTCTCAATAACGTACATGGGCTTATAAAGATGTAACAAATATATATATGTTTGCATGTTAATATGTTATTATGATTTATATTGATTCATATATGACATTGTGGATTTATGGTGAGCATAATTATCATTAGATAGTTGATTGCATGTTCATATTTACAGAAATTATTTATTATATGTTATGCCTCACTAAGTCCATTACTTAGCGTGCAAGTGATTTACACGTAGGTACATGAAAGCAAGAGGATCAACCTTAGGATTGGCGGAGCAGAATATCTTTACTCAAAGATCAGATCAGAAGTAAATTCATATTTTGTTGAGTCAGAAGTTTTAGCATGTACCAAAGTGTAATTTACTCATGCTCTGATCGATTTTGTAATGTGTCGAACTTAATTATGTAAATATGGTTTTTGTGTTAATAAAAGTTTAAAATTTCATATAATTTTTATGAATATACATGTTTTGAAAAGTCAATGTGACACCTATGATTCGTATCTAGGTCGGGTACGGGTTGGGGGTGTTACATTTAATGGTATCAGAGCTATGATTTAGTCGATTCTCGACATAAACCGGAGTCTAGAGTGTCTTATAAGGTGTACATGACAACATTATAGTAATAAATTCTGATCTGATAAGAGTAATAAGTATATTGTTATGCTAATAGAACTATTTGGTTATATCTTATTAGATGTCTAGACAAGATAGCTCCCGAAGTGAAGTGGGAGAGTATAGATTAGGTGAGAGTATTAATTCACATGCCCTGGCCAGGCAAGGTAAAGAACGGGCACCTTCTGGAGTGTCTGTACAAGATCAAGACGTCTTCTTCAGGACGTTGGACGCTATCTTGACGAGTTTACAACCTCCTACCTCCTCAACTCAGAGGATTAATGTAGCTAAGGAGTTAAAAGGACTATGAGCTCCTGAGTTTAAAGGTGAAGCCGAAGAAGGTCCTGTTGTTGTGGACATTTTGGCTCAATGATGTAAAGATCATATTAGAGGGACTCCACTGTTCTAATGTGGAGAAGATAGACAGAGTAGTCTCCTTGCTTTGTGGGCAAGCGAGAATTTGGTGGACAAATGTTACTTTGAGGATGATGAATGATCAAGTAACATGGTCTTTGTTTCTAGAAGAGTTTAGGCACAAGTACATATGAGATCAATTCATAAAATAAATGAAGCAAGAATTCCTGAACCTGAAGCAAATGAATCGCATGGTGTATGAGTATGAATGTGAGTTCAACAAGTTAAGTATTTTTGCGGCTGAGTTGATTCCAACAGAGAATGATGCGTGTGAATGGTTTGTGGAGGGCTTGTACCCAAGGTTGAAGGAAATGTTGATCGTGTTGAATCTATTCTTATTTCAAGAGGTAGTAAACCGTGCTAAAGCTCTAGAAAGAGCTCATAATGAACGGTTTAGGGAGTAAAAAGCTCAACCGTCTAAAAGAACTGGGGCTACATCAAGTTATGCACCACCTAAGAGAGGCAGAGATATTGGTTTTCAGTCTCAGGCAAGGTATGAATCGGTGGCATCCTCCGCTAGAGGATCAAATCATATGAGAGATAGACATACTCAATCAGTAGGGTCTGGTGATGGAAGAGCACAACAGAGACACTGTCAGACTTGTGGAAGATATCACGGTGGGACATGTAGAGTTAAATCTGGAGCTTGTTTTCGATATGGGGAAACAAGACATTTCATGAAAGATTATCCCTTGGGGACATGAGATCTTGTACAGTCGGAGCAATCTGCTTTGATGTCTCAAAGAGGAAGAGGAAGAGCCAGAAGCCAACCATAATCTTCTACTCAGCCAAAAATTCGCTCGACTTCTCGAGTGTATAACCTCAATACCAATGAAGACCAGGATGATCCAGAGATAATTGTAGGTACTTCTCTATTGTATGATAAATGCGTGATGAGGTTGATTGATATGGGGCTTGTATACTTATATATTAGTAGTAAATTGGTGGGAGAATTGAGAATTCAAATAGAAGTTACTAGTAAGGCATAGTGCTTGAATAAATAAGATAACTTCAGGGTATTTTATTTGGATTTATGGAATTGAATTCCCTGCTAATTCGATGGAATTACTCTGTAAGGGATTTGAAATAATATTGGGAATGGATGGGTTATATTGCTATCATGCAAATGTTGATTGTGAAGTAAAAGGGTAACGCTAATTATTTCAGACGGAATGGAAATTATAATGTTAGAAGATCCTCATCGTTCTAAAATATAGTCGAGGGGATAGATTTTATCAGGAAAATATTATGAGAGCATATTGTTTTGGGAAAGTTTAAGAATGTGTACATCAATGATCAGTTTAGAACACAAAGGTAGATGGAATGCTTGATTTTGAATCAAGGAAATTGTATTATGTATGAGTAAGAATAAAGGTTTGATAAGTTGAGTAAATGGAGGATGATCTATTTTGACTGGAAAGAATATATATATGTGAAGAGTCTGATGAAGGTTTAGACTTTAGTTTGACAAATAATATGATAGTGAGAGTATTAGAGTTAAAAGATTGGCATGTTGACGAAAGTTAAGGATTGACAGAAAAGTTTAAGAAGATAAACATGGAATTTAAAAGAACCAATATGACAAGGGTTACAGGGAAGTATGGATTATAAGTTGATATAGAAGTAAGAAAAGGGGTGTAAAGTGTTATAGAAAGATTATTTAATTTCAGAAAAAAAGTCTGTCTTAATCATCTATGATGAAGATTTAAGATTGTGTTTCTTAGTTAAGTAGACGTAGTCAGAGAGATAAGGAATTAGTTATGTGTATTAAGCAAGTTTAAAATATAATTAAAGGATTATTTTCTCTTTAGTTTAAGTATTAAGGGCAACTGTGTTATTTTTAAAGGTAATGGAAGAATTAGAGTAGTGAAAGTTAAGTTTATTATTACAAGAGAGATCAATTGAAGAGGTAATATGTGAATATGAATAGGAGATGAGTAGACAGTATCTTCATCTAGGATTGTAAGTGAAAATTCGAGGACGAATTTTCTTAAAGAAGGGGAGATTTTTAACATCCTCAATATCAGGTTAGTGACTAAATTGAAATATTTTAGAATTTATCAGTCAAAGTAGATAAATTGAAAAGTTTGAGGACTTATATTGCAAACTTTGTATAGGATTAAATATTAAAGAATGAAAAATGAAAGGATAAAATAGTCTTTTGATGAGGAAATAAATTAAAAATTAAGAGATGAGGGATATATATCCACGTGTAGTGGAAAGGAAGAGAGAAAAGGAAATATCCAGAACAACCTTTCTATTCTTCTTCTTCTTCTTCTTCCTTCAAACGTGGGAGTTAAAGCAAAGGTGAGTTCCTTGTTAGTTGTTTATTTGTTGAATTTAAGGTTGTTTTATGGTCCTTGGATAATACTTAAGCTTAAGGAAAGCTTAAGTCATATTAAAATCAAAGAATGGTGGAGTTAGAAGAGATTAAAGTTAAAGAGTTTTTAAATGAAATCTTGAAGAATATTTGATAAGTTAAATTGGAGGCTAAATTTGACTTGTCAAGGGTTAAATTAAGAGATATGAAGTGATAAAATTAAATTTAGAACAAGTATAAAATTTAGTATGATTCTTGAATTCCATGTAGATAATGGGATTTTGAGGTTAGAGATGTGATAAATGAATATAAATGGGTTTAAGCATGAGTAGTTGAGTTTAGTATATAAAATGGGATGAAACATGAAGTGTTGAAGCTGAAAAGAGTGAATTTTCATGCTTAAAAGTGAATTTTGGGCAAGGGGTATCGGTACCCATTCAACAGGTACCGATACTTCAAGAGTAAAAATAGAGAAGATCTTCAAAGGGTATCGATACTCGTGGTAGGTGGTATCGGTACCCTAGCATAGGGGTATCGATACCATTTTAAGGATATCGATACTATCAAATTTCGAACCTAATTTAGGTATCGATACCTAGGAAGGGTATAGGTACCCTCTGGTAGAGGTATCGATACTGTGCCTGTAGTACCAATACCCCTGCAGTTGGAAAATTTGATATTAGTTTTTTAGTTAGTTCAAATTAGTATGAATCATTGTTGAGCATTTAAAATTCCAAAATTCATTAGATTATATTCGTGTAGATACTAAGCACAAACAAGTTCTGGAAGGGTTACGGAGTTAGGATCGATCCAAAGAGAGAGAATTATAAGTGAATTTGGGATTAAGCAAGATTAAGGTGAGTGCATATTAGTGATGTACGATGAATGGAAATAAGACTCGCGATGAGTCTACTTCCTATAGTAGTATACATGAATCATGAATATGAGCATGTGATTATATATTTTACATGCTTGTGTGAACATATGTTAATGTATGGAATCTATGTGACATGATAAATGACAATAGAGACATAAGGAATTGTATAAATGGGTGATATATGAGTTAATAGACTAAATGGAATTATGATATAAAATATGTAGGGTTCTTATGTGATATAAAATATAGTACAAAGGATATAGGAGATCATATGAGAAGGTTACAGGAATTGAGCAATACAAATAAGTTATAAGAATAAGTGGAAAAGTAAGATAAGATAAATAACATAGCTATAAAATTATATTATGAATCAGTGATATAAGAATAGGATATATATTGTGTCATAAGAACTTATGTGTTATATGATAGGAGGTAATATATATATATATATATATAGTTACATAAGACGTGATATAAAATATTATACGATTATGCAAATGTGAATGTGAATCATATGAAAATGCTCTATATGGAAATGAACCATGTGTCTCTAGGAGTATATGTAAATAAGTGATATGATTATATGAGTACAAAGTATAAAATATGTTAAATAGATAATGCCCATGATATGGGTAATGAGAGGTAGAGGTATAGTTGGCATGCCAAGAGTCGAGGGTTACCTATGTCCTTCGGAATATATGGATAGGTCATTCGGGACACAGATTTCATATGCCACTTAGTGGATTGGTTACGAGCTGTGGTGACAGTATATGTGTGCACAACCTCCAAATACTCACATACCTTGAGTTCTCAATAACGTACATGGGCTTATAAAGATGTAACAAATATATATATATATATGTTTGCATGTTAATATGTTATTATGATTTATATTGATTCATATATGACATTGTGGATTTATGGTTAGCATAATTATCATTAGATAGTTGATTGCATGTTCATATTTATAGAAATTATTTATTATATGTTATGCAAATTATTTATTATATGTTATGCCTCACCAAGTCGATGACTTAGCATATAAGTGATTTACACGTAGGTATAGGAAAGCAAGAGGATCAACCTTAGGATTGGCGGAGCATTAGGATTGGCGGAGCAGCATATCTTCACTCAAAGATCATATCAGAAGTAAATTCATAGAATGTATTTTGTTGAGACAAAAGTTTTGGCATGTACAAAAGTGTAATTTATACATTCTCTGATCGATTTTGTAATGTGTCGAACTTAATTATTTAAATATGGTTTTTGTGTTAATAAAAGTTTAAAATTTCGTATAATTTTTATGAATATACATGTTTTAAAAAGTTAATGTGACACCTTTGATTCGTATCCGAGTCGGGTACGGGTTGGGGTGTTACAGTTTAAATAGCCCAAAACCCGCCCTAAAGGGCCAAAATCTCTCATTTCTTCTCTTTGGATTCTCTTTCTTTGAGAGAGAAGATATGTTTTTCTCTAAAAACCCTCATCGGAGGGAGACCGGTCACCGATCGGTAGCCGATCGCCGCCGTTTTCCACCGTCGTCGGCCACTGTTAACCCGAATCTACCCTTTTTTCTCTAAAAACCTTCCAATCGGTCGAGATCTGAGATTTTACCTTCGATTTTCTCAACTTTCCGACGACGTTCGGACTTCGACGATGGTAAGCCTCTTCACTTTCTTATTTCCTTGCTTTCGAATAGTTACTGTTTGTTTCTCTTTCTCTCTCTCTATTTTGTTTGTGTGGTTGCTTGCTACTGTTTTTCTCTCTTTTTTTCGTTGCAGGTTCGGCCTTATAAAGGCTTAGAAGATCGACCGTAATGATGATAAAATCCGGTGAGTCATCGGACCTATGGTGGTGACTCACCCTAGGCAGTGAGCTGTGCGGTTCTCGTTGATCTTCTGGAGCCTTCGGGAGAGATCTGGAGAGGCGGTAGTGTTGTGGCAGTAAGTGGTTGGAGCGTTCGGCGACGGTGAGATGATAACCCTAGGGTTGTAATGAAACCCTAGGGTTTAGCTGGATCGTTTCTGGCCCTTGGATCTGCTTCCTGATCGTGCGGTGGAGAAGAGCTGGCGACTGGAGGAAAATGCTGGAAACCCTAGCAACATTTGGGTTTCTCACGGGCCTATTGGGATTGGGCCTGGATAATTCTGGGCTAGGTTGTAACATGGGCCTGCGAGCCTGCTTTGTAATCGGGCCTTCGGATTTTTTTAAATAATAATAATATTATTATATATATAATAAATATAAAAAACGTCAATCTGACGAAAACTACTGTCGACACATACCACATCATCATAAATAAAAGACTTAAATACATTATTGTCCCTAAAGTATTTTTCAAAACAAAACGTTTTGTCTTTTAAAATATTATCGTATTTACACCAAAACGATAATTTCATTAAAAAAATCAATTACTAAAATAGAACAAAAATTAACAAAAGTTTTACGAACTTCTCATTAATCTATAACTTTTAAGATTTTCTTTTCTTTTCTCGGTTCATGTCTTCTTTCGGTTGGGTTGTCTCGCAGATTTATCCTTTCCATAAAATAGTCTTTTGATCTTATAATTGTGGGGTCCTGTTTTCAATAACCAAATTCATATGAAAGTATTTTGTAAAATACACTTTCCATTTTTCAAGAGAATATTAATAAGAAGCCTCTATCTTCTATATCCAAACAAATCTTAATTTTATTTTCTATCATTTTTCAACTCTACCAAATAACAAATGAAAAGAAATTTACATTTTATTTTAATTTTACATCTTTCCTATCGTGCATCAAAGAAAATATAGTATATATATTTCATCTTTTCACTCTTTTACCGGTTCAATTTTCCATCTCTCGTTTTTTCACTCTAATCATAGAATAAGTAAAATACCAAGATGAGAAAAGTGGTGGGCTAAACACAAGAAGTACATCAAAGAGATGGTTATCATCATCTGATTCCGACTCCCACGTAGCCATGTACTGGATAACAAAATAACACCAATGTGCATACAACGTAACGGTTAATATTGCCGCATATAAAATATAACATGCTTACAATTTCAACGGTTTCAAACCAAGGGATGCTCGAATCCTGTTGGCTTCCGCTATCTCTGGATCCAGGTGGTCCGTTCCATCGTCCTTTTCCTTCTTTCCCTTCTTCTTCTTCGACTCTTCTGGAGGTTTGCCATCCTCTGCTCCACGCATTCTAGGACTCATGCTGCTGCGAGCACGTCTCTTCCTGTCCCTACTCCTACTACGACTCCTTGAACGGCTCCTTCGTCTGCCACGTTCCCTGTCTCGCCTATCACGCTCCCTACCTTCCCTTTCTCTATCTCGATCCCTCTCATAGCCGTACTCCTTTTCCTCTCTCAGGCGATAATGATCCCTATCCCTGTCCCTGTCCCTGTCCCTGTCCCTATCCCTCTCACGGCCACGTCCCCTTTCTCTATCATAGTCTCTATCTCTGTCATAATCCCGATCCCTGTGGAAAGGGAAAGAAACAACATTATGCATGTTTTAGTGTTTTCTATTTCAAATTGATGCTTGTAAAGACAAATCGATAACAAAACCCTCACAAAAAAAGGTATGAACCCATCATAACTTGAACATTTAATGCAAGTTGTACAAAGCTTCATTAAAGATTACAATAAGAACTGACCGACCAACCATCCAAGGTTCTTAAGCGTCATACGGTCATGTCACACGATAACCTTTAAAAAATTGTTTCAAAGTAATGAAGACCATTCACAAACTAAAATATGACCGTATAAATGCAAGCCAAATATGAACCTAATGCTTAATTGTATGATCTATCATACTTCTCGCTGCACACTGTCAGTGCAGAGAAACCTGGCAAGACCAAATAAAAATATTATAGGAAGCTTTTCAACCCATCTATGGCTTTACATGCCATAGGGGAAACAAGACATTGGAACAATTATGCCTACGCAAATAGGAACCATATTCATCCAACAGCTTCCACTCATGACTCAATTATTTTTCTCTTGTGCTAAATGATAAAGTAAGCAGCAAGCCTGCCTGTCAGCTGTTACAAAGCTGAAAAGCTGCAAAATGGTAAACGGGAAAGAGCAGTCTACAACTGAAATGATGTTTATCCAAATTAGCCCCAAGTAGGTGCATGTTAATGTTCATACGTGGAATCTTAAAAAAAAATTGTTCATATGTGGAACAAATAATAAGGCTCCCATTATGTTTTATTACCCCTAAGCTAGGTGCCCGGTAAGTTGTTTGTTCATCATCTTGAGAAAAACACTAACAATCCCATATTATTTTATTGATTTATCCTCAAAAGTTCTGGAAAACAAATATGTACAAGCAAAAAAAAAATTGAAGGAAGGTACCTGTGTCTCTGACTGTCCCGTCTATAATCTCTTTCTCTATCTCTAGCAGGGCTTCTCCCTCGGTAATAATCCTGCTAAAAAGAAAGTAAAGTATCAGAATAGCAAAGCTACATAATCAATCAATGAAAATAGTACTACTATATAAACCTTTTCATGAGCCACCTCCTCTTCTAAACCATCTTGTTCGTTCTCATCCTTCTCTTCCTCCTCCTCAAAATCATCTTCCAGCACACTTTTTCGTGCATCCAGTGCACCAAGCGATTCAAGGGTCCACCTGTTGAAACATACATAACGAACTTCATCTTCAAAGAGAGTGACATTTCATAAACACAAACATGTCCGCTAAGCTCTCTTAACATATATAATTCCCATAAAAAGGAGATTCGACTTCGATAATGTTAATCAAATACGCAAAGAAATCAATAACTGGCCATGAGAAAGAAAAAATAAACCTTACCTTTTCTTAATACGCGGTAGCGCAATATCACAAGAATAATCTGTTGTGAGGAGTTCATCAATCACCTCATCAACATGAGCCAAAATGAAATCTGATACATTAAAGATCATCCAAGATGACAACAATTAATAAACCCATTTAAACATTAAAACTGATACACAAGGCAATAGATGCAGAATAAAATTGAAAAGAAAAATTAAGTAAAGAAAGAAAAAAAAACTTACTTCCATCAGGTGATTTTCGCCTTACTTTCCGATAATCGTTGTACAAAGGCTCTAAATAACGATAAATGTCGGAATCAATCCCCGTAAGACGCAAATAAAAAGCTCCCAGAACCCTTACATACCTGAAATTAATTTCCGCATAATATTTAGTGAAATCGAAACAAGCAAAAGGGGAAAAAAGAAAAAAGAATGTTTTTCAGAAACTAACTTGTAATCGTCGTTTTTGATGAATTCGACAACTATATCCTTTTCGGGTTGGATTTGGAGCATTTTCATGACGAGGCACATGAAGGAAGTGGGCTTTCGATTACCACCGTAAGTTCCGCCGATGTGATCCAGCTCCATTGCCTTGTCAACCAGCGTCTCCGCCGTCAGCCCGAAACACTGCTCCTTCCAGTAGGTATTCTGGTAAATCTTCGAGCGTACAATCTTCTCGATAAGGTTTTGAGGGTTCGTTCCCCTTATGCTTTTGGCGGCCGGATCCGTACGGTTCGCCATGGTCGGTCAGAATAAGCTGATCCTTTAGATTGGACGAAAACCTAGCTCTGAGGTAAAATAAGGGAAACGCGCATTCTTAAGTATAGAAGCGGTGATATTGAAAAGAAGTGGGCGTAATAAAATGCATATAAAAAAATCTCTTATTGAATAGTATTATTTAATATGATTTTTTTAAATATTTAACTTTTTATTTTTATTAGTCAACAAATGATTAATATTATAAAAATATAAATATTCTTATTCTAAAATAAAATATTAATACCAAAAATGTTTTAAAAATAAAGATTAAAATAATTATTTAATTAAATATTAGAGATCTTATTACCTTAAAATTAAATATTAAGATCAAAATATTTGAAAAAATAAAAATCAAAACAATTATTCAATCAAATGTTAAAAATATTTTTATCATTATACCTGGATAAAACTGTGTGTGTGATTGAAAGTTAAAACATGCTCCGGTAAATCATGTTTTTAGTAGATTTGATTTATTTTGAATTCATATACTTCTTTGGGTAAATTATGGCGGTGGTCCTGGTTTATCTTATTTGGGTCACTTCTTTTAAAAAATTGTGTTTTAGTCACTTTTATTTATTTTCGATCTTTCTTATTTTGATCACTAAATTATTAAATTATGTCAGTTTGATAACATAACACATTAGTAAAAATATTTAAATTTTAAATTAATTTCTAAAATTTATATAGTATACTAATTTGAATTTTAATAAAATGTTAATTCGACCCTTAACTTTAAATAAATATATCAATTTGATCCTTGAATCTAATCAAAGTTCACATCATCAGTCACCACTCATCATTGTAGTTGGTTACCTTCAATTTTCATCATCAGTCACTGTTGACCACCGTCATCAACGATCATGCTGACCTATTATCCGATTCGAACTAACTGATGACCATACTTGAAGCCCGACCCATTGATCATTGACTTTGATTGTTGATTTTGACTTATTAACTTTAGATTTCCAATTTATTTGACTCATTTCTACTCGAATTCATCTTATTTTAACTGATTCAGTTATTCGTAATCTTTCCAATGATATCAATTGACGTCAGAATGCTTCAACAACTCCGCCTTTCCTAATGACTGTTATAGCAATTAAGTCAGCAGTTGCTATGTTGGTGGATCATTAAAGAAGACTTGGTTTCTAATATTGATCAATAAATTATAGTGGTACAACATCGGTTCATGCGAGTTATAATAAAAATTAATCCATAGTCATGAATAGTTAAGTGCTAATGTTTGAGGTCTTGTAGTTCGGAACATCGATATTTTTAGCAACGAAACAACAGTTATTGGCTATTGAACAATCTTAAAGCCATAAATGAAAAGACTATTATCACACAACAGTCGGATGAAGATTGCATTGCTTACTGGATTTGGAATTCTCCACTTGCATGGACTTTCTTGACCCGCTTATCGTATTCATCTTCTTCATCGTCTTCTTCCACTTCATTGTCGATGTCTTCCTCTTCATCCTCGTCTTGTCCCAAACCAAAGCCCTTGCCAGGCACCGATGTCGGAGGTGGACTTCTTGTTGGTAAAATAGACTGCAAAACCACACCGTTAGCACTGACAGGAAAGATAAACAGTACTTGAAAAAGAACATATTGGTAAACCGTGATGTGGTATAACCACTGCCTTAGAAACGAATTCGCCCTGATGTGTGTAATCGCTGCAGTAGGTGGACCGTCCCCCGAGGTTAACACGATCGCTCCGAATTTTGTACACCCGAAATTGGAGTGGACTGCTGATGGTATTGCACTTCTGATCGGAAAGCACACAGGGAGAACTATAGAAAACACTTGGAGAGTGAATTCTGAAATGTTGAGAGTGAGTTGAGAAGCTGAATATAGCTCTCTATTTATAGGCTAGAAATAGGGTTAAAATCGTCCATAAAATTTTAGGATTAAATCTCTTCTTTGTAACAGCTGAAACGTCTAGATGAACCTGACTCAGAAATAGTCCAGGTTCATTACATCATTATTCAACTATTATAACTCCCGAAATTATATCATGTAACCCCTGGAATTAAATCAAATAACTCCTGTAACTCCTGATATTAACAGTTTGTCCCCTTTGTACGAAGCTGGAAATCAGTCCAGATACATCTTAACGTTTTTTATTTAATTTAGGAAAAGCTGTTTAATTTCTAATAACTCTCATAAACCAGCTGTTATCATTTAAATTTAAACAGTCCTCAGCAGCCTATAAATATCAGTTGAAATCTTTCACATTTTTTCATTTGTTTCTTTCAAAGAGAAATTCCTCAAGAATTTTCTCTAAAAAGATAATATCCGCGCAGATGTGTCGAAGACACGTATTACCACGACCACGACCATAACCATGACCACGAACCGAGTCGTGCCGTGCCGAGACGAGACGGACGGCGGCGGCGGTGCGCAAGAGTCCCCCTTGTTCTCTTTCACTCAACAAGGAAGTGGGAAATCCAAACAATAAATACCCATACCCAATAGTATTTCCAATACTATGTGGGATTGAACATTACCAACATTCCCCCACTAATTCGAAAGAATTCTTCTGAAACTCGAAAACAAACTTTCCAAAAGAACAATAGCGAGATTAGTTACATAAGCACTAGTGAACGTATCTGGAACTAGTACATAGTGATAATGATCAATCCTTCTCTTAGATAAGTGAAACTAGTCTGGAACTTTCTAAGATGGGGGTAAACTCATAACACACAACTAACCCCTTCATCCACCTGAGTCCTCCATGTGTAAGGTATATATATATACAAAAGTATATATTTGGCCATTTTACCTCAGGATTCTAGTAAGTGTGCTAGAAAAATGGCCCAACATTTTTCATTGAAGGCGGCTAACCCTTCTCACTTACATAGGTTATTTCATCAAGTTTATCTCGATATAAACCACCCTTAACAGGTATATGAAATAATTAAGAGCGTTTATAAAAGCTCAACCTCACAAAGAGTATGGTGACTTTCTTCAAGTTCATTATAAATGAACCACCCAAACTCTGGGCTAAGAAGTCATTAAGAATAAATATTCAACCTCATTTATCGGTAAATTCAATAAGTCCTTCTCACTAGAACCATCCAAATACTTGGATTTGAATTTATTAAGAGTTTAACAAACTCAACCTTTATGTTGGTAAGTTCATTATTTCCTTCTCACTTAGGAATACCAACTCAAATTGGGTTATGAACTTATTAAGAATAGATATTCAGCCAAAATCAGTAAATTCATCAAGTCTTTCTCACTAAGACCACCCAAAGCCTGGGCTATGAATTTATTAAGAGCACTTAAGCTCATCCTGGGCATGCACATTATTCGTCATAGGGATAGGAAGTAGGAATGTGCACTATGAGTCTTTCCATGGTTTCGTTTGACCACATGAGACTAAGATAACAAAGTTGGGTATCCAACATGAATTCCTCAACTAATGGGCTTGAGACCCACCCCTCGACGAATCTAGGATCAGCTTCCGACTTAACCTTTTTGTAAGTGGATCTGCTAGGTTCCTTTCCGACTTCACATACTCTAAAGAGAGCACTCCATTCTTTATTAAGTGTCTAACTGATTCATGTCTTATGTGAATGTGTCTTTTCTTACCATTGTAAGCTTGGTTCTTAGCCACACATATCGCAGCTTGTGAATTACACAACAATGAAATTGGAGGAGTCAGTCTTCCCCACAACAGAATATCTACTAACATGCCCAGCTAGGTCAAGAGCTATAAACTCTGACTCCATGGTAGAACGAGCAATACAAGTCTGCTTTGATGACTTCCACGAGATTGCTGCTCCACCCAAAGTAAAAACATACCCGCTCGTAGAGCTTACCTCATCATTATTAGAAACTCAGTTGGCATCACAATATCCTTCTAGTACCGCAGGAAAGCTAACAAACTCAAGTTTCCAATCCAAAGTACCCTTAAGATACTTCAGTAAGCGTTTAAGAGCAATCCATTGCTCACCACTCGGATTATGAGTATATCTACTCAGTCTACTCACAACATAAGCAACATCAGCCCGAGTATAGTTCATTAAGAACATTAAGCTCCCAATTAATTTAGAATATTCAATTTGGGAAACGCTAATTCCTTTATTCTTAACTAGATGTATGCTAGGGTCATAAGGAGTTCGAACAGGGACGACATCAAAACAGTCAAATTTCTTTAGCACTTTCTCTATATAATGTGCTTGACATAAAGAAAATCCCTTCTCAGTTTTGGTAACTTTAACTCCTAAGATTACATCTACTTCTCCCAAATCTGTCATCTCAAACTTAGTGGACAAGAAATTTTTAACTTTGTTAATGGACTCAATGTTAGAACTGAAAATCAATATGTCATCAACATAAAGACTTATGATAACAAATTCAGTGTCAAACATCTTCGAATACACACAAGCATCTGAACTATTCATAACAAAACCAAAACTAAGAATAGTTTTATGAAATTTCTCATACCACTGTTTAGGAGCCTGCTTAAGTTCATAGAGTGACTTTTTGAGTCTACAGACTTTGCCTTCCATACCAGGTGCTTCAAAACCTAGTGGTTGCTCCATATAAATCTCCTCATATAGATCTCCATTCAAGAAAGCAGTCTTAACATCCATTTGATGTACCTACAACTTATGAATAGAGGCTAGAGCAAATATTGCACGAATCGTTGAGATTTTTGTAACGGGAGAGTATGTATCAAAGTAGTCTAAACCAAACCTTTGAGTGAACCCTTTGACGACTAACCTTACCTTGTACCACTGAATCGAACCATCTGGCCTTAGTTTCTTCCGGAAGACCCATTTGTTGGAGATTGGTTTGAATCCCTTAGGCAAGTAACCTAATTCCCAAGTATGATTAGACATTATCGATTCTAGTTCATCATTAACAGCGATTTTCCAAAAACCAGCATCGATAGATCTTATGGATTCTTCAAAAGTTTTAGGATCCTTATCTAACAGAAAAATTTGAGTTATAGGATCTGAAATGGAGTCTAAATCATTTATTTCAGAAATAAATGAAGTAATAAAGTCTGGTCCAAAAGAGGTTTCAACTCCTTGCCTTTTACTTCTTCTAGGCTCAAAATCAATTTGTTCAGAAGACCTAGCATGATTACTAGAAGAAGTTGATGGAATATATTCTATTTGTGTTTCAATATTTATTCTCGGTTCCTTTAAAGGAAAAGTATTTTCAAAGAAAACAACATCCCTTGACTCACAAATAGAATAATCTTGTAAAATCATGAATCTGTATGCAACACAATTCGTAGCATACCCTATAAACACTTCATCAACGATTTTAGGTTCCATGGTGGACTTCTTAAAGTCTGGCAGACCCATTTTAGCCAGACACCCCCACACTTTCAGGTATTGTAAATTAGGAGCGTATCCTTTCCACAATTCATATGGGGTATAATCTAATTTCTTATGAGGAACTTGGTTCAAGATATGAGTTGACGAATGGCTTCCCCCCACATGTCATCAGATAACCCTGAACTTATTAGTAAAGAATTCATCATCTCTTTTAAAGTTATATTTTTCCTTTCGGCTATACCATTCTGTTGAGAAAAATAGGGGGCTGAAGTTTCATGAATTATGCCATTCTTTTCATAAATATCTTTTAAGAAATTAGATCCATATTCACCACCTCTATCAGATCTAACCCATTTGATTCTCCTATCTAACTGATTTTCAAATTCTGCCTTATAAATAAGAAAGAAGTGTTCAGCTTCATCTTTAGTCCTTACGAGAAAAACTTTTGTATATCTTGAATAATCATCTACAAAAGTTATGTAGTAGTGTTTTTCTCCTTTACTTTCAGTGTTTCTAAAATCTGCTAGATCAGTATGAATAAGTTCTACCAACTCAGTCTTTCTATTAGAAATAGTCTTAAAGTGAGGTCTAGTATGCTTAGCTTCTACACAAATCTCACATTTGTTAAACCTAGTTGTGTCTAGTTTAGGCAGAACATTCATATTTATTAATTTCTTTAAAGAATGAATATTCACGTGTCCTAATCTAGCATGCCACATATAAATAGATTCAACAATATAAATAGAAGTGGTAGCTTTATTTTCATTAAATTGAGTTTCTATGACAAATGAACCATTGCTTAAAAACCCTTTCCCAACATAATCACCATTTCGGGAAAGTACAAGTTTATCTTCCTCAAAAACTAACTTAATGTCTGCCTTATTCAGAAGCCCACCACTTATCAAATTTCTACGCAGGCAGGTACATACAAAACATTATTTAAAGCCAGAGTTTTACCAGAGGTCAGCTTGAGTAAAACCTTGCCTTTGCCTAGTACTTCAAGGCTGTTAGAGTTCCCCATGTACACACGTTCACCTAAGTTTCCATCATCGAATTCGGTGAAAAACTCCTTCCTTCCGCAGAAATGCTTTGAAGCGCCAGTGTCAACAACCCATTCCGAACTATTTTCCACCAGTTTGACTTCTGAGACTACCACAACAATGATCTCATCATCTTCTTCTACAACGTGCATCTGTGGCTTCTTTTCATTCTGGCGGTCTGAGAGGTGTTGGCATTAGTAAGCTTTATGGTCGGGTAAACTGCAGACATAACACTTGAGCGTCTTTCTTCAGGTTTGGCTTTTCCTGACTTCTTGAAGTTGGTAGCCTTCTGAGGTTTCGTTTTTTTGTCTTGATTCCCACGTTTCATGATCTTCTTAAATTTAGACTCAACAAAGTTAGCTCTAAAAGATAAATTACTCATAGAATTAGTAAACTTATCTTTTAAAATGTTGGCTTCTTCAATCTTCATATGGCCCACGAGCTCTTCAAGCGAAATTTCTCTCTTCTTATGCTTAAGAGAGTTGCGGTAGTCAAACTAGGACTTGGGCAGCTTCTCAATGATAACATTGGCTTGCAGCATCTCGCACATTTGCATCATTTCGGCGATGATGTCAGCGACTAGATTCTCATAGTCATGGACTTGATCCATTATCGGCTTGTCATCAGTCATTTACAATTTGAGCTATTCGCCAACAACGTACTTCTTGATTCCAGCATCGTCCGCACCATACTTTTTATCGAGAGTATCCCATATTACCTTGGCACTCCTTTCTCTAAGGAACATATCAAATCATTTATTTGACATGTGACTGAGCAGATGTCCTCGCACCGTTTTGTTGTCTTTCTCGTACTTCTCGTAGGTAGCGAGTGCAACAGCGGCAGTTGCTAGGGCATCATCATTGAGGACTGTATCAGTATCATTATCGGTAGTTGGGGTTGGCGGTATGGTAGGCGGTGGCTTGAGCAACACGTAGTCAAGATCAACTTGCTCGAAGAATATCAGGATTCTTTGGGACCACCTTCTATAATTCTTTCCATCAAGTGCATCGAGCTTAGAAAGATCGGGTATCAGTTTGCTCAAAGGTGTTGAAATGATTGCAATATATTTGAATTCGTTTCTAAATTATTGGTAAAATAGGCTGCAAAGCCACACCGTTAGCACTGACATGAAAGATAAACAGTAATTGAAAAAGAACATATTGGTAAACTGTGTAATCGATGCAGTAGGCGGACCGTCCCCCCGAGGTTAACACGGTCGCCCCGAATTTCGTACAGCCGAAACTGGAGTGGACTGATGATGGTATTGCACTTTTGATCGGAAAGCACACAGAGAGAACTTTAGAAAACACTTGGAGAGTGAATTCTGAAATGTTGAGAGTGAGTTGAGAAGCTGAATATAGCTCTCTATTTATGGTTAAAATCGTCCATAAAATTTTAAGATTAAATCTCTTCTTTGTAACAGCTGAAACGTCTAGATGAACCTGACTCAGAAATAGTCCAGGTTCATTGCATCATTATTCAGCTGTTATAACTCCCGAAATTATATCATGTAACCCCTGGAATTAAATCAAATAACTCCTGTAACTCTTGATATTAACAGCTTGTCCCCTTTGTACAAAGCTGGAAATCAGTCCAGATACATCTTAACGTTTTTTTATTTAATTTAGGAAAAGATGTTTAATTTCTGATAACTCTTATAAACCAGCTGTTATCATTTAAATTTAAACAGTCCTCAGCAGCCTATAAATATCAGTTGAAATCTTTTACATTTTTCCATTTGTTTCTTTCAAAGAGAAATTCCTCAAGAATTTTCTCTAAAACGATAGTATCCGCGCGGACGTGTTGAAGACACGTATTACCACGACCACGAGCCGAGCCAAGCCATGTCGTACCGTGCCGAGCCGATCCGAGACGAGACGGACGGCAGCGGCGGTGCGCGAGAATCCCTCTTGTTCTCTTTCACTCAACAAGGAAGTGGGAAATCCAAACCATAAATACCCATTCCCAATAGTATTTCCAATACTATGTGGGATTGAGCATTACCAACATTCCCCCACTAATACGAAAGAATTATTCTGAAACTCGAAAACAAACTTTCCAGAAGAGCAATAGCGAGATTAGTTGCTTAAGCACTAGTGAACGTATCTGGAACTAGTACATAGTGATAATGAGCAATCATTCTCTTAGATAAGTGAAACTAGTCTGAAACTTTCTAAGATGGGGGTAAACTCATAACACATAACTAACCCCTTCATCCACCTGAGTCATCGATGTGTAAGATATATATATATACAAAAGTATATATTTGGCCATCTTACCTCAAGATTCTAGTAAGTGTGCTAGAAAAATGGCCCAACATTTTTCATAGAAGGCGGCTAACCCTTCTCACTTACATAGGTTATTTCATCAAGTTTATCTCGATATAAACCACCATTAATAGGGATATGAAATAATTAAGAGCTTTTATAAAAGCTCAACCTCACAAAGAGTATTGTGACTTTCTTCAAGTTCATTATAAATGAACCACCCAAACTTTGGGGTAAGAAGTCATTAAGAATAAATATTCAACCTCATTTATCGGTAAATTCAATAAGTCCTTCTCACTAGAACCATCCAAATACTTGGATTTGAATTTATTAAGAGTTTAACAAACTCAACCTTTCTGTTGGTAAGTTCATTATTTCCTTCTCACTTAGGAATACCCACTCAAATTGGGTTATGAACTTATTAAGAATAGATATTCAGCCAAAATCGGTAAATTCATCAAGTCTTTCTCACTAAGACCACCCAAAGCCTAGGCTATGAATTTATTAATAGCATGTAAGCTCATCATGGGCATGCACATTATTCGTCATAGGGATAAGAAGTAGGAATGTGCACTATGAGTCTTTCCATGGTTTTGTTTGACCACATGGAACTTAGATAACTAATTTGGGTATCCACCATGAATTTCTCAACCAATGGGCTTGAGACCCATCCTCCTCGACGAATCTAGGACCAGCTTCCGACATAACCCTTTGGTAAGCGGATCTCGTTGAGCTTACCTCATAATTATTAGAAACCCAGTTGGCATCACAATATCCTTCTAGTACCGCAGGAAAGCCAACAAACTCAAGTTTCCAATCCAAAGTACCCTTAAGATACTTCAATAAGCGTTTAAGAGCAATCCAGTGCTCACCACTCGGATTATGAGTATATCTACTCAGTCTACTCACAACATAAGCAATATCAGGCCGAGTATAGTTCATTAAGAACATTAAGCTCCCAATTAATTTAGCATATTCAATTTGGGAAATGCTACTTCCTTTATTCTTAACTAGATGTATGCTAGGGTCATAAGGAGTTCGAATAGGGATAACATCAAAACTGTCAAATTTCTTTAGCACTTTCTCTATATAATGTGCTTAACATAAAGAAAATCCCTTCTCAGTTTTGGTCACTTTGACTCCTAAGATTACATCTAGTTCTCCCAAATCAAACATCTCAAACTTAGTGGACAAGAAATTTTTAACTTTGTTAATGGACTCAATGTTAGAACTGAAAATCAATATTTTCATCAATATAAAGACTTGAGCAACACGTAGGTGGTGGCTTTGTTAATGGACAAGAAATTTTTAACTTTGTTAATGGACTAGGGCATCATCATTGAGGACCGCATCAGTATCATTATCGATAATTGGGGTTGGCGGCCTAGTAGGTGGTGGCTTGAGCAACACGTAGTCAAGATCAAGTTGCTCGAAGAATAACAGGATTCTTTGGGACCACCTTCTATAATTCTTTCCAACAAGTGCATCGAGCTTGGAAAGATCGGGTATCAGTTTGCTCAAAGGTGTGACATGATTGCAGTATATTTGAATTCGTTTCTAAATTGTTGGTAAAATAGACTGCAAAACCACACTGTTAGCACTGATAGGAAATATAAATAGTAATTGAAAAAGAACAGATTGGTAAACCGTGTCGTGGTATAACCACTGCCTTAGAAACAAATTCGCTCCGATGTGTGTAATCGCTGCAGTAGGCGGACCGTCTCCCGAGGTTAACACGGTCGCTCCGAATTTCGTACACCCGAAACTGGAGTGGACTGCTGATGGTATTGCACTTCTGATCGGAAAGCACACGGAGAGAACTTTAGAAAACACTTGGAGAGTGAATTCTGAGATGTTGAGAGTGAGTTGAGAAGCTGAATATAACTCTCTATTTATAGGCTAGAAATAGGGTTAAAATCGTCCATAAAATTTTAGGATTAAATCTCTTCTTTGTAACAACTGAAACGTCTAGATGAACCTGACTCATAAATAGTCCAGGTTCATTGCATTATTATTCAGCTCTTTGTGGTTGCATGCTAGGCATCAAAGTCAAAAGTGGCAGACTGGATTCAAGTCATGTCATTAGATTTTTCAATAAAATGTTCAGCTGGATATCTTGATTTATTTCAGTGGTACTTCCTTTTGTTTTAAAGAGTTCGAATAATACCTTTCCATCATATTCTCTTCGTGATAGAACACCTGGTTCTATATATGCTGGAGTTCCAACGGTTGATTTGCGTCTTAAATGCAAGAGAGATGACTACAACAAGTGTTAGAAAAACAAATTAATTAATGATTGAGAAATCATAAAGCAACTTACAAGTAGCATAGACTAGATGTTACTATTTCCTAACCTTCGAGTAACCGAAATAGCAGATTTTCAAGCGCGGTGCAGGACTTCCATCTAAAAGTGTATTTTCTTACTTCAAATCTCTATGGCATATTTGCTGCAAACAGGAATAG
Organism: Hibiscus syriacus; assembly: GCF_006381635.1. NCBI lineage: Eukaryota > Viridiplantae > Streptophyta > Magnoliopsida > Malvales > Malvaceae > Hibiscus > Hibiscus syriacus. Next base: position 60,501 of record NW_024062368.1, read on the forward strand.
GAAACATAGAAATGAAAATAGATTTAGTTCTTGCATTTTCCGTGCACAGAGAAACTTCATGGTTTGACTTTTCGAGTTTAAATTACCATAGAGTGATAGTAATTGACACCTGAGATCAACTGCTGAAAGAAATATCTAACCTGAAGACAGAGAGAAGAAATACAACAATTAAGCACTAAAATAAATTGTTTCCAAATAGAACGTGTGAATGAATAGAATAGAACAATAATAGAAACAGAAAAAGGACCTCATCTTCACTGAATCTACCAGCACAGCAAATCCGTTCAAAGAGCTCGCCACCAGCTGCATACTCCATCACAATAGCTATTGGCATCAAAACCACCTAAAGCATTCATATCCCATCAAAAATAGAAGCATCGAAAATTTAAGAAAAAATGAATCAAGAGATGATACTTGCCTCCTTGAACCGGATTATATTAGGGTGTCTAAGAGATCTGTGATTGATAATCTCTCTTGCCACATTCTCATCTATCTGCAAGAAAAATAAAAAGAAACACACACATACATACAGTTAAGCTTTCAACCAATCCGTTTGGCGTTCAAAAGAAGAATGTAATTTGAAGAAATGAACTCAATTCAGGCTCTAACTGAATAAATACAAGTGAAATCATGAGCTGACAAAGAACCCAAAGATGCAAAAACAAGGCAAAGAAATCATCAGAAATACAAGTTAAGGAATAAGTGATGCAGAAATCAAAAGAAACAAACCTTGGGAGTTGTGACCTCTCTCAATATATTTCATAGCAACAAACTCCGTGGTCTCCTTGTGTCAGAGGAGTCGAGCAACCCCAAAATTGCCGGCTCCCAAATCTTTGACCACCTCATATTTCTCCATCTCACCTCTCAATCACTACTTCACAAGTGAGGAACCACTGTATATATATATATAGAAAATGGTCGTCTTTTTGTTTAGGAGTGGTAACTATTATACCGGTATCATGATTCAGTGGGAGAGAAGAGATTCAAAGCGGTAATGAACTAAAGACCCATATATATATATATATATATAATGAAAGATAGGGAAACTGAACTGAGAGCACGTGGAGGAGAGAGAATGATTTGGATTATTTTTCTCTTTTTTTACGATGTTTGGCAACTTTGAAGAAATAAATAAATAAAATTTGAATGAGAAATAACCAAAATAGTACTAATTTTAGGCGTCATATAATAATGAAGGGAAAGAGACAAGTGAGAATTGTTGAGTTCGACTCGATTCGAAAATTTTGAAATAGAGTTTGACTCGACTCGACTAAAAAAATCTCGAATTTAAAATTTTTAAACTCGACTCGAAATCCTGAACTGAAGCTCGTGAGTAGCTCGAAAAGGCTCGAAATGAAAAAAAATAAATTTTTAAACTTAACAAGATTAAATCCTTAAACCCAAACTTGAACCTGAACTTGAACCTTAAATACATGAAAGCATTATTGTATTTAAAAAAAAAATCAACACATAAATGTTAATATTATTAATAATTTATTTTTTTAAAAAATAAAATCTTAATATATTATATTTTCAAGCTGCTCACGAGCTTTTCGAGTCGAATATCAAGTAACTCGTTAAGAATTCGAGTAGAGAACGAGTTCGAGTCGAGTCCATTAGATCCGAGTATTTATCGAGCCTTGATCGAGTTGATCTCAAGTAGCTCATGATCTGTTTCATCTCATTTACAGCCCTAAGTGATATCTCCAATAACGCCGAGGCATTAGAGCTTCTAGATCTGGACCTCCTCCGACACCCCTTCACCTTCTTTGTGTTATTTTGTTGGGGATTCTATTATTAAAGATTATAAAATAATTTTTTATTTAATTATTAAAAGTTATAAAATAATCATTTTATTATTCATTTATTATAGACACGTTTTTTATTAAAAAATAGTAGTTGTTTGAATTGAATGTTAATGTACTGTCAAAAATATGATAAAATTATATTTTAATAATATATATTAACATCGTACGTTGTTTTTAAGCACTAACTCAACATTATAATGTTTCACGCACTAAGTCGATGGCATAATATAAACAAAAACTTTATCCATAAATTACAACTTAAACAATTATTGAGTCATATTTTGTCATATTTCAATGAAAATATTAATGTCAAACTCAGATGACTGCCAGTTTTTTAATAGAAAATGATGAGTTTGAACATATAAATAGTCAAGCGACTATTGTGCAACTTTTAATAGTTAGAAGATTCAACAAAATATCATCTTATAATCAGAAGACTATTAATAATTAAGAAATAAACAAAATAATATTTTATAGTCAGAGATCATTTGTGTATTTTATTCTTTAATATCTAATCCATGTATGTTAATTTGGATGAAATATGATCCTCCAATTATTATATTAATTTAAATATTTATTATAGTTGTTGTTTAAAGAAAAATCATAAAGCATGGTAAAATAAAATAAGTTTTTTGAAATTAAATTAAATTTTTATTATAATTGTTTTTTCTTAGAAAACTCATAGAGAATGGTAAAATAAAATAATATTATTGAATTATATTGAGGAAATGAAAATTATAGTGAAGTAAATATTGATTTTTTAGGTTTAATGTAAAAGATAAGTGTTCAAATTATACTTTTAATTTGTGTGTACCTAACGTTTTCTTCATTGCTCTTTTAATTGTCTATCGCTAAAAACTCCGTTAAGTAACACATGTTATCTTTATATTTTTTAAAATTCACTTAAAAATTATTATTATTTAAAAAAAAATCAAATGTTTCAAAATATCAAAAAGATACCTAAAATTCATAAATCCAAATCATCCAATTCCTTTGTGGATCGTCATTGTAACCGTCCATGTCACTAGCCACCATTGTCGTTGTCGTTGGCCACATACCCACCGGTTATCCCTTTCCATGAGGTCACAAATCTCAATAAATCTCAGTAAAGTTCCTGGTCCCATCTGCTGCAACCAACGCATCAGCCGTTAACCCATTTGATGATTGCAACAACTTTCTATTGTTCTTGATATTTTTCCGGCCACCTTTAGTGGCGGTTTAGTGGCGGCGGAGGACATGGAACTGGGAGGACCTAGGTTCACCATGGTGAGAAGGTTAATGACCAGTGACGTGACTTGGTTCAGACCCACGGATACTGTTGTTTTGGCAATGCCATTTGTACCGTCAAACCCTTCCATACATGTTTTCTGATTCGCCATTGCAACATTCAACCATGTCCTTAAATCAGAAGATACATCATTGGTGCTGTTATGCTTACCTGCAAATATGTAAATTATATATTAATATAATAAGCTAGATTAGTTTAAACTTTCTTGGGTGATTACGAACAGAGGGATTTGCTGAGATTTGTGATCTTATGGAAAGAGATGATTGGTGGGTAAGCAGTCGGCGATAATGACAGCAGCAATGATGATCGAAGACTGCGACAGCGACAATGACGACCGATAAAGAAATTGGATGATTTGGGTTTAGGAATCTTAAGGGTCTTTTTGATTTTTTTAAACATTTGAGTTTTTTTTTTAAATAATAATAATTGTAAGTTAATTTTAAAAATTAAAATTTTTAAAAAATATATAAAAATGAAACATATCACTTAATAATTTTTTTAATAAAGTAATTTAAAAATTTAACGAAAAAAATATTTAAAATATAGGTTACAATGCCACGTCAGTTAAAGAATTGATAAATGCATCAGGTGCTTTACAATGTTCTAGGACTTTTATCATATTATTATTATTATTATTAAATATGTGTGTTATAGTTTGAAAATAGGGATGGGCATAGGTTGGTTAGATCGGGTTTTTAGTCCGCCTGACTCGATTCAAGAATATAGAGTATTTCACCCGAGACCCGATCCGATCTGAAATAATAAAAAAAATTATTCAATAAAAATAGTATCTTAATTGAAAAAAATAATATATAGAGGAGCATTATTGTAATTATTCATAAATATATAATGTAAAATTATATATTTTTTGGGTCGGGTCGGGTATTTTTCACCCTAAACCCGACCCGAACATCATATTAAAAAAACCCGACCTGAACCTAATTTTTTTTTAAAAAAATTCAACCCGATCGAGTCGGAACTCGTCGGGTTTGGGTTTCATGCCCATCCCTAAAGTACAATTGGATGATTCAAAATTAAGTTTACATTATATGTGTGTCATATTATTAGTATTTGTTAGATTTGAGGTAGTACATACTAAAATAATATCTCTTAATAAGTGAATGGATCTTGAACTTATTAAAATATGAGTAAATTTATAACACACGATTAATCTCAGATCCAATCAAATTCCACGATAGATCAATTAATTTTGCCACTATAGCTCGAGATACTGGTAAGTACCCTAGAATGACATCTCAAAGTCTTTCATGGAAGGTGACTAGTTTTTCATACTTTGGTTTAAGAGAACTTTGTAAGCTCAACCTCATAATTTTTTTAAGAATGAATTTACCAAATCCATCTTACAAGGACCACCCAAAACTTGAGATATGAATTCATTAAGAACATTTAGAAGTTCATCCTATCAAATCAGTGAATTCATCAAGTCTATCTAAAAAGAATCATCTAATTTCAGACTATAAATTCATAAAGGACATAAAAATCAATCATTTCACGTCGATGGATTCATCTAGTCCGTCTCACTAGGAATAACTAAATCTTAAGCTATAAATCTATTACGAGGAAAAACTCGACCATATGCATATTAAAACAATTAAGTTTGAGTATCTAAAATGAATTCTTCACCCAAATGGGCTTACAGATCGGTGGGGAAAGGAGCGTGTAAAAGGAAGAAAAGAAAGAGGCATGGCATGTTAGATGGTTTACAACAAGTTTGGAGCATTGGACCTAAGAAAGTAATTGTTGAAATTGATGGTATGAAAGTTGTTAAATTGCTCAAGAATCATAGCATCAGCAAACACTCATGCATAGTAATAAGATAAAAAGGAGTTGGTCAAATCGAGATTGAGGTGTGTAGATAGATCATTGTTTCATGGAAGAAAAATCATTTTCTTCATTTATCTCCTTCATATGAAGTGTTCATCCTCAAACAACACAGTACATTTTTATTTTATTTTGGTCACTTATCGTTAAAAAATTAACGGTGATGTAGACGTGTCACAATAAGATAATATCACATCATTGACAAAAAAATTAAAAGATTGCTACGTCATCAATTTGTTTAGTCTTTAACGGTGGGCAACCAAAATGAAACAAAAATATAACGTTAAATATGATTTTGAAAAAAAATATAATAAACTAAATATTTAGTCACCCAACTATCACTTTTGTTTTATTTTGGTCATTCGACTATTTTTTTTCAAAGTCATACATAACATTACGTTTTGGCCACCCGCCATTAAAAATTAGCAATGATGCTGACATATTATAATAAGATAATGTAATATTACCATTGAAAAAAAAATTGTCACATCAATATTTCTGTTAATATTTTAACATTGGTTGATTAAAACGGAATCAAAATATAAAAGATAATCACCAAAACAGAACTAAAATGATAGTTAGGTGACTAAATCAAATGTACAATTTACCCCATAAAGTAATTGAATGATCAAAACAAAATTACAAAAATATGTGAATGACTAAATAAGTAGTTTACCCTAACATCAATCATCCAACTCCCCTATTGGAATCTCAAATGACAATGCCGCCCCCTGCGCCGATGATATCTATGTAACACCCCTTTAACGCCTTACCATTATGCTCCTAACCAAAACCCTGCAAAATAATAATAAAGGTAAAGTATAGTAATGGTCATTGAATTTTTCTAAAGCTTTTATTTAGGTCTCTAACTTTTAAAACTTATAATATAGTCCCTCAATATTTAGTCCGTTTGTAATATGGTCTCTCAACAGTTACGTTAGAGACCATATTGCAAATAGACTAAATGTTGAGGGATCATATTGCAAATGGACTAAATATTGGGGAATTATATTGTAATTTTTAAAAGTTGGGGGACCTAAATGAAAGCTTTAGAAAAGTTAAGTGACCATTACTATACTTTACTCATATTTTTATTTTAAATGGATGAATTAGTAATTAAACTCTAATCACTATTTTATTTATATTTATATTTATATTTTTTGTTATAAAATTTCATTCTGATTCTGCTATTTAAGTTTGAAAGTAAATTCGAATAATTTAGATATTATATAAAAAATTCTGAATCAATAAATGGTAAAAATAAATCTATTTATTACAAGGAATATCATAAGTATTATTACACGTATTGCTCAAATTTGTGATACTGTACTTCCCTGATAAGGACCGGCTCGTTTATAGTTGTTTGTATTCAGTTCAAATTCCATGATTCTTTTCTTTTCAAAATTTCCAATTTGTTTTCCCTTCTGTTTTTCTTTTCAAATTCTTCAGATTTTCCATGGATCCAAACACTTAATCAATGAGCATCATCGATTTTCTCCTTGTTATATTGGACTTCGCTCGCTAAACTCCGAACCCGCCGTTAAATTCCCTCAGCCTTCAATTTCCAATGCATTCTTCCCTCGACGCCTCCGCCCTCTCAGCCGTGTAGGATTTGGATCCAACTCGCCGATTGTCGCGTGCAGCTCCGTCTCCGAGACCGAACTGCTTCACCGGCAGCCGAGATGGCCGTTCCTGCTAAACGGGTTCATGTTCCCACGCCGGCTATTCGAGACACTCGAACGCCGCACAGCGGGTATTTCGACTAGTCTTAAGTTTTTAAAATTTGAATTAATATAATAATGAGCATGTTATCAACGGAATTTTTAATTTCTGAAATTATTATTTAGGTTATGAATTGTTATCTGGTGCAGTAATAGTGGATATTTTCATAATCAGTTTTAACCTACTCACGCGTCTTTAATTAATATTTAAATAATTAATTAATAATATATAATGGTAGATTAAAAATAAGGGCAAAGTATAGTAATGATCATTGAACTTTTCTAAAGCTTTCATTTAGGTCCCTCAACTTTTAAAACTTGCAATATAATCCCCCCAACATTTAGTCTATTTACAATATGGTCCCTCAACATTTAGTCCATTTGTAATATGATCCCTGACGTAACTGTTGGGGGACCATATTGCAAACAGACTAAATGTTGAGGGATTGTATTGCAAGTTTTAAAAGTTGGAGTGCCTAAATAAAAGCTTTAAAAAAATTCAGCGACCATTACTATACTTTACCCTTAAATAAATTAAATGTATTTTATATAAAATTTGAGGTATGACAATACATATACTTATATATTAGATTTTATACTTATATACATTTTTATATATGTGTGTATTTGTGTGTAATTATATATATAGGTATAAGTGTACATATGTATAAGTATATATATATATATATACTTATAAGTATTAGTTATATATATTATATATTTATATAAGTATATACTTATAATGTATGCATAACATTATATATATATATATATATAAAAAAGTATAGTGTACATTATATATACATGCATTATCATATTATCATAACATTCATCATACATATTATATATATATATATATATATGTATATTAAAATTGTTTTAATTTTTTCCTCAACTTTTAAAATAAATGCAATTCCGTCAATTTTTATATTAATTTCAAGTTCATATTTTACAGTTATTTTGGATTTGGTCCCTACATGTTTTGTAATTTATTTAAATTTTAATTTGTAATTTCATATTTGTTTAATTAAGTCCTTAAAATTATATTTGTATAAGAAATCGACCCATACTTATTTATATTTTTGTAATTTATTTCAATCCAGTCATTAAAATTATATTTGCATACGAAATTGGCCAATACCTATTTATACTTCGATTTGATGCCTCATACATTCGTGTTGTTTAATTTATTTAAATTTTTCTTTGTAATTTCTTGTTTGTTTGATTTAGTCCTTAAAATTATATTTTTATTAAAATTAACTCACAATTATTTATATTTTTTGAAATTTACTCCAAATCATATACAATTAAAAATTACAATTCATCGTTCGTGAAAGACGAAAAATAATTAACCAAAAATGATCCGATCTAAAGTCAATTCGTACCCGGTAAGATCCGACATGAAATTTCTCTGTAAATGATGTGACCCGATCTGAACAAGATCCGGCTAAATTCCATGTGAACCTGAATTAATCTGGAATTTAACTAATTTGGACCTGAACTGGCATCAATCCGTAGTGAAATTAACCCAATTCAAACCCGAACTGAAATTAACCCGATTCGAACTTGAACTCAATCTGATGGTAAAATCCACCTGAAAATGACCCAAACTAATTTGACCTGGACTCGATTGATCCGAGTCAAATCATTAAATTAACCTGACACAAATTGTATCAAATTTGACTTGACCTGACAAAACTCGACTGAAACCTGAACGATGACCTAATTTTGCATCCCTAGTTTTAATAATATACCCTTAGAAGAAAGTGTGAATAGAGCACCCCACCACTTGCAATCCATATATGTCCATCAGATCCAGCAGAGAACACCATGTTTTGACTTGGAGCTGTTGCCAAGTCATTTACATCACCTTTGTGGATAGAGTGTGCCTGGAGAATAGTTTGTTAGAAAAAATGTTAATCCGAGATAAAATAATAATAATAATAATAAATATTATTATATAATCGAACGAAGAAAAATAAATAAAACTTAAAGTAGAGGCAAGAAATTGGTTTACTCATATTTAGACACTGAATCAGATGAGTATAGTAACATAAATCGAAGAAGAATTTTTGTTGAGGCCTGTATTAACAGTTTCCTTAAGACAGATTCGTCATCTCCTCGGTGCTTTGAGTAACGTTGGACGTCGGTCTCCCAGGATACAACAACAAATGATCACAACATTAATCACAACCGTAGTGATCAGACAAACACAATCTTGCCTTTCTCTATCATCGGAAAGAACGAATTTGAAAGGAATTTTCTAAGTAATTTCCTAATTCAACTTTGTGAATTGTGTCTCAAAGTTATCTCTCAAAAATATTTGTGTCTAAGATTGTGCCTCAACTAACCTATATATAGGGAAGAGGAAATTAATCAAAAGGTTATGACCTTTTAATGAAGAGATTTGTTGAAAAGCTAATAGGTATAATTGAATTGATGCAATTTTATACCAAATAATAAGTCCGTTCACCAAGTGACATAACTTATTATTAAAATACATCAATTTTATTCAATTATTTATTAATTTTTCCAACAATCCCCCACATGAATGAAATTGATGATTTCAAACACTGACTCGATATGGTGACAGATTCTACGTTCGATATTTGCATAGGATAGGTAGGCGTCCACCTTTGAACCTTCCCTTATGAAAATATGTTTACCTTAGTGGATGTCTAGTAGACGTGATGTCCTTGAACTATCCTGCCGTTGGTGTAAGCAATGACATACCTCACACAAATATCTCATTGACAAGAATTTGGTTCTCATGGTTATGTCCATATAGCCGTGGACATCTCCTGGTTCTGCAAGAGTTTAGAGAACTATGCCCAAATAGTTTCTTTGAAGCGGCTCCACTTCACTCTCACATAGGTGACTTATGTTTTTCGGCTCACCGAAACACATAGTGGTCATTAAAAGCATTACTTAACCTTTTCCACATTTTAGTCATTATTTTTATCATAGGAATGGACTTAGGGATAAGAACCCCCACAGTAACCTCACAAGGTCTATGCAAGTGGGTTTTCCCATTGAACTTAGATCTTGGGATCTCCAGTCAACTAAGTTGGGTTTTCCTTCACATAGCACCTTAAATATTAATGGGCTTTAGTCACATTCATTTTGATGTTTATCAACTTGATCTCGATTCAACTAATTATTTAGTGGATCCACAATGTTATCTTTTGATCTTACAAAATCAATATAGATAACTCTAGTTGAGATCAATTGTTTAATGATATTATGTCGACGACGTATGTGTCTCAACTTACCATTATACTTATACAAGGCACCACATACTTTGATGTAGTTGTAGGAAAATTTTCTACATTTCCATAACTCATATGGTGTCTCGCTTATTTTCTTTGTAAGTTACCTTATTTAAAGTTAATTTTCTAATAAAATAGCTTTCTTTACATGTTCTGTGACAACTGAGAACATGGCCAAATGTGATTCGTAATTCTTTAGTGATCTTATGGATACTATACACTTCATATGGTGTATTTGACAATCCATTCGAGATGTAATTTTGACATAGAAACTTAGAGTGCTTTCGAGCTTTAATGACAACAATGTCCATCTCATCCTCTCTATGAATAGGAGGATCATCTTATATTTGATCATATTTAACATGATTAAATATAACATCTTATGTCACTATGTCTTGAAATTCTATCCATGAATTTCACATGCTCCTCGTTGTGGCTCACAACCACTGACATCACTGAATTTTATTCAAAGTCTGAATAGGAATCATCATTTCAAATCACGAGTTAGGTGAATTAGTGGGGTTATCATTGTTTCGTTTAAAACACGTAACCAGAATTTGTAAATATTTCAACAATAAATTGAAAGTTAATTCAATTTATTTTACCATTTGTTTATATTGAACAACAAAATTTAATTAGAAATTAAAATTCTAAAACAAAATTAGTAACAATGTTGTAACCTCCAAACGATTTTTGTTATCAACAATAAATCAAAAAATATTTGTTGAACAACAGGATTAAAATCTTGAAACAGAATTATAGGCCCGATTTTTGTTCACATACATATCATAATTTCGTTCGGTACCTTATTTATCGCAACGAATTTTAGTCAAAACTAAAATCCGACAATTGAATAATTTCTGTTAAACGACGGGAATTTAGTAAAACTAAAACCCAAAACAGAAATTCACAATCAACACTATTTTGTTGAATTCGTTAAATGTCAGGATTTAAAACTAAAATCCGAAACAAAACCAACTTTTGTTGGATAACATGATTAAAACCCAAAACAGAATCAATTTCTGTTAAATGATGATAATTTAATAAATTAATTCTCGAAACAGAATTAACTTCTGTTGAATTGTGGGAATTTAATAAAATTCAAAACAATAGTATAATTTCAATGTCACCAAAAAAAATACGAGTCTTATCACGTTACATCAAGGCTTGTGGATGGGATAAAAATAGAGATTCTTTTCTTTGAACCTGCAAAAGGCTCTAAAGTCATAACACAAAGTTAATGGGGTCTTACCATATGCATCCATAATGCCTTCAACTTCCTTAAGGATTGAGCACGAATATAACTATTTGTTGATCTTCTAGGAGCCTTTCATATGTGGAATGTCCTTTCTAACCAACCAATATAATTTGAACAATCACAATGATTAGTCATTAAAATTGGCTAGTCAAATTGAGCAATAAAATCAATAAAGAGTGAAATCTGCTTCATTAGTATGAATTGATAATTTGCTTGAATTTATCAACAACAACCCAAAACATAAATATATGAATATGGATTCAAATGAAAAGGCGTTACCTTTCTTAGAAATAGTTAGGAAAAGATGTTTTCTTTCCTTGGAGATAGAAATCTTTTCATGTCCATCACGATTCAACTTTAATTCAAAGTAAAGTAATTCAAATCACTAGTACGTGCATTCGTTCTTCACTTGGCGAATGTAGTCGTGGACAACAATATATTTATCTTGTCTTTCATCAATTTGGAATTGATTCTAAAATTCCAACAATCTTCTTTATCACGCTTGAAAAAAACATATCCACACCAAGAGCATATGGAAGGACATCGTTACGATTCAATCCATATCAATTGGAATCTTCCCAAGACCCTTTCGTTTAGAGTATGATGGCCAAGACTTATTTTCATCATTGTAATAGTGTCGTTGAATTGCGTGCACCAAAATCTAATTTGCAGATTTTGCGCATGACACTAATTTCTTTTACCTTGGTTTAAATTAAAATTATATATCTACTTCATCTCGGATTAGAAAAAAAATGAATCTGTCTTAAGATTGTTAGAAAAAATGTTAATCCAAGATAAAATAATAATAATAATAAATATTATCATATAATCGAACGAAGCAAAATAAATAAAACTTAAAGTAGAGGCAAGAAATTGGTTTACTCATATTTAGACACTGAATCAGATGAGTAGAGTAACATAAATCGAAGAAGAATTTTGTTGAGGCCTGTATGAACAGTTTCCTTAAGACATATTCGTCCTCTCCTCGGTGCTTTGAGTAACGTTGGACGTCGGTCTCCCAGGATACAATAACAAACGATCACAACAGTAAGCACAACCGTAATGATCAGACTAACACAATCTTGCCTTTCTCTATCACTGGAAAGAACGAATTTGAAAAGAATTTTCTAAGTGATTTCCTAATTCAACTTTGTGAATTGTGTCTCAAAGTTGTCTCTAAAAAAAAAATTGTGTCTAAGACTGTGCCTCAACTAGCCTATATATAGGGGAGAGGAAATTAATCAAAAGGTCATAACCTTTTGATGAAGAGATTTGTTGAAAAGCTAATAGGTATAATTGAATTGATGTAATTTTATACCAAATAATAAGTCCGTTCACCAAGTAACATAACTTATTATTAAAATACATCAATTTTATTCAATTATTAATTAATTTTTCCAACGTAGTTCCACTATCACCATTCCAGAACTGAACAGATCCAGTGCTGTCTGCACTAACAACAGTTCCACACCTGAATTTAACAATAAAGCAACCATCAAAATGAAGCACATTAACCATTCTTAATACAATAGTCGTTAACCTTTCACCACATATTGCAACTGAGTGCGCATTCAGTTGAGATAGGAGATCTGATATGTACCTCAATGAAAGTAATGACCATATGCAAAGCTCACTCCCACTGCCCAAACCTCCAATAGAAACTACACTTCTGAAAATTTCATGACCCAAATCAGCATTCCAGCATCTAATAAAACTGCAGTAAGGTCAGTGCAGATGTTACCACGCTAGAAAAAAAAAATTGGATAAAATAAGAGCAACCGCTTTGTAATCTGTCTCTTGGATTTTGCAAAGATCAACTCTGAATGGAGAGGTTTTTTCTCTTTTTCTTTTCCTGAAAAAATGGAGATGGGAATGGAATGCATCAGCACTGGTAAATGCTTGCTCTGCTCCTCCCCTCCTTTTAAAATAAATATTTTACACTTTAAAATACTCTATGTATCCCTTTTATATATTTAGGATATATATTAGACACATATACATACTAAAATCATATATATATAACAAAAATACTTTTATATAAATGTATATTATATATACTAATGAACTATATACAGTAAGTTATGTCCATAACATTTATAAAAATGGGGTAAAGCAGATAAAGCAGTGGGAGCGGTTATGAATGTAACCAATATACTCAGAGAGAGATATTTTCAACATCCATGAAAGAAGGTGCAGAAGTGGAAGAGGCAATCCCCCACCTCTGTCCTGCTCAATTACCATTCCTACATAGAATTTCAGCGAAATCGAAATTAATGTTATAACATCAATCAAAAAAATAAATTAATAAACAAGTATTATATGGATCAACATTTTTTTGGTCGTAAAATAACATGTATAACATCATATTAAACTAGAAGTGAAATTTACCCATCACTAATAAGCTCCAAGTAAAAATAAGAGCAATAAACTAAGAAGAATATTACCATAGGTGTAGGTATCTCAGCACTAACCCGGGGAAATGATTTAAGGTAGATTAACTTATCCATATCAGAAATAGTGTAAATCCTCACAGCTCCATCATCACAAGCAATTGCTACACGTCTATCTTCCAAATTTGTGAGACGTGGTGTCTTCATGAGTTGGACATTTACTAATAGGTGCCACAGCCATCTGCCATATGGAAACCCCAATTGACTGTGTTAGCACAATCTGCAAAAGGGTTTAATAACATAAATAAACAATGAATACAAGCTAACTTTTACTGAACGCTCCTTGCACATTGGAGAGATAATGCAAGAGAAAGAAATGCATTCAACGGGAGTCTATCAGTAAAATATGTGAAACCATATATCACTCTGATCAAAGCAATATTTGCACTATGGCAACTGGAAGAAAACGAGAAAAGCGGACCTCAGAACTCAGGTACTATCTTCATCATTCAATAAATCATAAGAAACTAATCGAAATGCATTCATTGAATTTAGGGAGCATTGGAGCTGGAGCTGGAGCTGGAGCGGCAGCGATCCTTAGAAGCCAATTCCAGGGAAGTTTGCATTAAAGAATTTTTATATATATCTTGAGAATTAACAGGTAGGTTCATATATAACATATATGTATAGTTTTCTTTTGACATAATGATATAAACTACATTTTTAACATTTATTAAATAGTTATTTTTCATATTTTTTTCTTAAACATTTTATCCTAACATTTAAATTTGAGGAAAAAAAACTGATGGAAACTATTAGTCAATAAATGGTCAACGCTTTAAAATAAAGACATTTTACCTTAAAATAAAACGTTGAGGACGAAAATGTTCTAAAAAAATAAAAACTAAAGTGATTATTTAGTATTTACTCCAAATATTATGAACCTTTTTACGTTAAAACTAGAATACTAAAAATAAAATAAAATAACTATTTAATTAAACGTTAATATTTTTTTACATTATGTTTTTTTTCTCTACGTACACTTAAATCATCTAAGCATCATTAGGAATTAGTGAAAGCCCCCTGCAAAGAAACAGTTATTAATTATTACACTTACACTGGCTAGTGAGTTCCCATTAGGATTATTAAGGGTTATAATTTCATGAGTTTGCCTTCACAATTGACCCCAAACCCTGTGATGAAAATGACTGATGTAAGGAGCGAAGTATTATACAATAAAGAAATGGAGACAAAGATGTAGGGTGGAAAAGCATTGAGTGCGACATTAACATTTACATAGAACGAGAGGGGGGCATGAAACAAAGTGGCTATTTCATTGCCGACGCTTAGCAAGACGACGCCAACGCATCACGTGCCTAGCACTTTCTAACTACCCATTTTGCACTTCATTTTCACGCCTTTTCTCTATTTTTTTATAGCAACAAATTTATTATAAATGTTTATACAAATAATCATTTTTTTTTATTTTTAAGAGTATTTTAATATTTAATATTTTAATTTTTGATTAAAATATTTATGTTGGAAAGAAATCATTACTTGATTAAAGTGATGACATAATATATATTATATATTATATAGCCTATAATAATAATGTGATATATATCACATTAATAATTAATGTTAATAATATTTGTTGATTGTTAATCAAATGACAATTTCTTTCTAATATGAAGTATTTTGACTAAAAATTAAAATATTATATCTAAAATATTCAAAAAAATATAAATCAAAGTGGTAATTTATATATACGTCGAGGAGTAATTTTATTATTATGTTTTTTTCTTTTCTATATTACTATCTGAATTTCTTGTTTTGAGTGCTGATTTTTATCATTGCTAATAGGATTAATGTTTCTTTTATACCTAGGGTTTTAGTCGACCCAAAAACAACATAAAATCCATTTGCATGCCCTTTCTTTTGCAAGTTAATTCACAATAAGATGACATAAACTAAACGATTTTAATGATTAAAAAATTATTATTATTTTTTTAAAATTTTGAGTTCAAATATTATATATAAAAATATATGTATTTTATATCCAATAATTAAATTTCTTAATATATATTATCTTCTATGGCATAAAAAAGGCTGGGTTCCGAGTCTCCGCATGTATATACACTAATAAGTCTCTCTCTTTATCAGCATAACATCAGATTGGCGGAAAATACACAAAAAGTTATCAGAGTATTCTAGAGTTCACTAACTTAACTCCCACCTTTCAACCGGTTTCATTTTAATCTATAATTCCAAAAAACAATCAATCTTCCAGATTTAATTTTCATTCAATTTAGCCCTCTAAACTTCAGACTTATTTCCATTAAATTCTTTAGACCTTATATATCTTCCAATTTAGTCCACTAAAGTTCAGATTTCACTTAAAAACTTGCAAATTGATTCTCAAAACTTCTAACCCAAAAATTAGGATAGGATAAAACATCAAGGGTTAAAGTGTATTTTTTATTTAAAAAAAGAGTAAAGACTAAAGTGACAATTCTGTCAAATATTATGGGTGAATTTTGTCATTATTTCATTTTAGTTTCACCTCTAAACTTTAGATGAAATATTAATTTAACTCTTAAACTTTAAATAAAATATCTATTTGACTTTTGAACTTTAGATAAATATCAATTTAATCCCAAAATTTGACCAAAGTCTCTTGTCCATATTCATAGTTCACCATCATTGTTGGTCATTGTCAGCCGCCATCGATTTTCTTTACAGAAAACCGTTTAACACAAAAATTTCAAATTCGCTACTTTTTGACCTCCTAAACTTGAATTTGATGTACTTTTCATCGAAAAATGTCATGATCTCTACAAATCTAACCTTAATCCCTTAACTTCCTTTAAAATTAAATTATAGTAATAAATTTATCATTAATATTATTCTAAAAATAAGTACACTAGAAAAGATAGGTTAATATTTTCTATGACCAATGAATTCCCAAAGAGCACGAATAAAACAACCAAAACAACAAATCCACCATCACTTAAACTTCATTAGAGTCAAACATCAAAACTAACATTGATGCTAGTATTGCGCATTGCACTTACTGTGGGTCCAACTATCATTAGTGATGGCGATCGATGGTGGTTGGCTGTGACCAATGATAGTAGTGAGTGGTGGTCAATGGCTTGAGTTTTTACAGATTTATAGATTAAATTGAAATTTTATCTAAAGTATAAGGGTCAAATTGATATTTTATTTAAAGTTTAAATGTCAAATCACTATTTATCTCAAGTTCATAAGTAAAATTAAAAACCAAACCCTTTTTACTAACATGACACATCATCAAACTAACGACATTCAATGTCTCAATGATTAAAACATTATAAATTGACAAATATAAGTAACCAAAACATTACTTTTTAAAATATGTGACCAAAAGTGAACAAAAATAAAACAAAAGTGACCATTTTGGTAGTTTACCCTATATTAAACCATGATGGACAATAAGACATAGAATATGAAATTGGGCTAGAACTACTATTATTCTCACAGGAAAGAATGAATCGATTACGCGTAGGTTATCTTGAGTGTATTTGTGATACTAGTATGGGTTACTAGAAAATTGTGAAGATTGCACCAACTCACGAGTCATGTCATGTGCTCAATTATGATAAGGGTGTATTTAGGAGTATCATGCAATATAGGGAGAATGATATTAATTATAACTATCGAAAAACATGTGTATTTAAGTAGCGAGTAAAAGTTCATTTATGTTTAGCATAGATGGTGACATGTACGATTGTTACGTATAAATTGATAGCCAATTATGCAAAATTTAACTATCCAAGTAAAATGACATGCTTATGCTTGTCCCAAGTGGTTGAATTAAGTATAGAGATCATTTGAGTATGTTTAGAAGTCCTCAAAGTTTTAACGCATACCAATTGCAAGGGTATCGACCCTAGACAAGGGTGTCAATACCTTTACAAATGATCATGTTTTGAAAATTTCGTCACATAATTTTGGTATCAATAGCTATATAAGATATTGGTACTCATGTCATGATATTGATATTTAGATAAAGTATTGATACCTTATCTTAAATATCAATACTAATGTTATTTTTTCCAATATCTTTGAAATATTGTGCCTTACTCGGGTAGCGATACATTGAATGATTATCAATACCCAATCTTTGATATCAATATTAAGACATGTAATTTGTCAAATTAGTTGTTTGGTCCCTTTAAGGTGATAAAATTACTATTACTACCTATAGAAGATAGCTTCTTTGCATAAAAGTCTTATATGGCATGGTTGAATGCTTGTGGTTATTATAAGCCTCTCTGGGTGTTCAATTGTTTGCATAATGTTGAATGAAGCCCCTCAAATGATACTCGGACACGTGTGTTACATTAATATATAAGTGATTTTTTTTTATTTAATTTAGTTCAATTTTTACTCTAATCCTTGAACGTAGCATCTCTTATTCGTGTAAGATTATTAGATCGGACAAAGGATGTTAAAAAGCCAACATTTAATCTTGATGTTAAAAAGCCAACATTTAATCTTTCTAAAATTAAATTGTAATTAAATTTGAATCAAGTCATTTATATATACCACTAAGAAATCGTATTTATATTTATAGACTGTGCTTGTGACTATGATGTAACTTCATCTTAAAATATTTAAAAATAGTATCTATTCTAATTATTTGCAAATATTTGACAATGAACATTTAATCACCATTGCAATAGTTGATGCTCGAATTTGTGACCTCTAAAAATAATAACGATTCTTTTAACAACTAAGGTAAGTTAGTTCATTCAATATTTAACTGTTTCTTTTCTTTTCTTTTCTTTTTCAATTTTTTATTTATTAATCTAGGGTGATTTCAAGGTAAATATATCAGTTTACTTTTTTTAAACTAATTTTACCTATATGTCGAGATGTTTCTCTGCCGACGACGAAGAGTGCAAATAGTACACCCCAGACGGTGTAACTAGTCTCGAAAAAGTAAGTGTTTATCCTCCATAAATCAGGTAAAACACCAAATTGTAGAGTCGTCACCAATCTTTTAATTTGGTGAGATTGGTCATCAAAATGTCATATTATTTTAATAAAATTCCTAAGAATAATATTAAAATAATACAACTCGAGTCTGCTTACCAGAAAAATGAGTTCGGGAGTCGGTTACGTATGGGAAAGAACTAACATCCCCACAACGCCCAAAAATTCGTAAAGGTGTTTATTAATTAATTTGTCTTTACAATAAATCAACAAATTTGTATTTAATTTATAATCCTATTAAAAATGTTATTTTATACCAACAAATTATTTAAAATACATTCCTAATGAGTTAGGGAGATATTTTATGATTTATCGCATAAAATAAAATAACCTGAATGTATGTAATTAAAATATAAAAAATCTAAATCTATACTATAAATAAGTTCAATTTATATTAATAAATAAATAAATTAATGGTAATATTAATAATAAAAATATTAAAGTTAAGTGATTGAATTATAAAATATTTAAATTAAAAGATAGAATTCGAAATATTAAAAACACTAGGTACTATTAGTGTAATTCAACCATAAATATTAATACGGGATTAAAATATAAATTATAAAATAAATAGGGACTAAAAATGTAAATTTACCCTGAATATATATAAACATAGGCAGGGACTAAAATGAAATAAAATAAAATTCAAATACTAAATTAAAATGAATAGAAACTCAATTCAATGACTAAAATGAAATTTTACAAAATTTCAGGTACTGCGGATATGATTTACCCGTTAAAAAATTACGTAGATACCCCTCCCCAAAACGACGTCGTTTGGAGAGGGGTATTTATACCCAAATTCAGATCCTATGGGCCTTAACCCTTCTCATTTTCTCATTTTCCTTCTCGCTCTCTAAAAGAGGGAAAGGTGAGATGCTTTGACATCTCTCTAAAAACCCTCGTCGGAGGGATAGTCGGCCACCAATCACCGGCACTGGCAGCCAACGGTGATCGAAATTCTAAAAAATACTATAAATTAAAACCCTATTTTCTTAATCTCGAATCTGAACCCCCTTTCTTCTAAACATCTATTAATCTGCCTAGATCTATAAAAAACCGAAGGTTTTACATTGGTTACACAACGATCTCCGGTGGCTTTTGAAGAATTTGACGAACGTGGTAAGCTTCATTCCCCTTCTCTTTTCTTGTTTTTCGTTACTGTTGGTGTGGTTGCTTGCTCTTGTTGGTGTGTTTATTGCAAGATCGACCCTTTTATAGGGCTCGAAACCCTATCGTAATGATGAATCCTATTGGTGAGTCACCGAATCTATGATGGTGACTCACCATAGGGCGATGTGTTGTGCGAATCTCCTTGATCTTCTAGATTCTTCTGTTGGAGGCACCGGTCGTGGCATTGTTGGAGGAGGCGACCGAAATCACCCTAGGGTTGTTGAAATACTAGGGTTTCTGTTGTAATCATCTGGGGCGTTGATCTTCATCTGGATCAGACGGCTGAGGATGTTGGCGGCTGGTGCTGATGAGATAAAACCCTAAAACGCATTTGGGCTTTCTCACGGGTCTGCTGAAATTGGACCCGAATCGGGTCAGAATTTGCTTGTTGGGCTTCCGGGTCTGGACCTCCTTACTGTAAAATAATTGGGCCTTAAGAATTGCAACTGGGCCATAATTTATTATATTTATTTGTAATAATAATATAATAAAATAATAGTAATATATATAATATATAATTATATAAAAACAGAAAACAGACAAAAATGATTTTCGACAGCTGCCCCTCTTTGCTCATTTTTGTGTTAACAAGAATGGAGCAAAGATAAAAAAAAACAAGAAATTTTCATCCTACTGACTTAAATTAACAATAAAAACATCATACCTGGAGGATTTATAGATGACCCGGAGGTTTTACAAATTACCCGAAGGATTTAATTTTCTAGAACATTAAATGAGAAACTTTGAAAATCACTTTCTTATTTTCATGCGAAAACATCCTACCCTGAGGTTTTACAGATGACCTAGAGGTTTTACGAATTACCCGGAGGTTTTAATTTTCTAGAACATTAAATGAGAAACTTTGAAAATCACTTTCTCATTTTCATGCGAAAACATCATACCTTGAGGTTTTACAGATGATCCAGAGGTTTTACGAATTACCCGGAGGTTTTAATTTTCTAGAACATTAAATGAGAAACTTTGAAAATCGCTTTCTCATTTTCATGCAAAAACATCCTACCCCTGAGGTTTTACAGATGACCCGGAGGTTTTACAAATTACCCTGAGGTTTTAATTTTCTAGAACATTAAATGAGAAACTTTGAAAATCGTTTTCTCATTTTTTGAAACAACTTATTGGTTGGGCATGCCCCAAAAGTAATGCTTCCATTGCGGATTGCATCAATCTATTCTTCAGATGTTTACATCTCCTAACACGATACCTTCTATTTGTAAGGTATTTTGCCCATGCATCTTCTTGTGAAAAATATATTTATGCAAATGTAATCAAATGTATAAATGAAATGCATGATTAATGCAAATTATGTTCTTATGAATGCATGAATGTCAATCCAAAGTGATAAATTCAATCTTCTTTTGACTCCAAAGTTTGATCTTCTTTCACTTGATCATCTCTTTTACAGTGTTCACTTTAGTCATTAATGTAGCAACGTATGCTTTCAAGCTTGCATTTCTGAAGAATCATATGATCAACTTGCATCCTTATGTCTTATTTGTCTTAATTTTCTAAGAATAATTGTTTCATTTATGGAACTCTTGCCATACTCAGAATTATGACCATGTTGCCCCATTTTGTCCTTGATAAAACCAGCTGTCTTTACCTGAACTTGTGTAGAAATCCGATAAAGCTTTCATCTTTGGAAAGAGAATCTATCATCTTTGAATCATATAGATAAGAATACGCTAAACCCAATAGATTAATCAGGATATCAGCCACGTCTGTTCTGATTTGACTCTTGAAACACTTCACAAGAAGGATTTATCCTAATTCCTTTCATGTCTCCACATCTAATCAAATCTCGAACAAGGCTATTCAAACCATATCATGTCGAGATATTTAACAACAACCCATCGTTCAATCTTAGTTGGTTCCACTAGTTTCTTGTTGTTAAAGTTCCAACGTCTCATCGTGGAAAAAAATCTTCATCATTTCTTATTTCTGATTCTTGGAGTGTGAAGACAAACTTTATCTTACATCAACCACATTATCGTAACATTGGTTTAGCACCATAATCACTGGTTCGTAAAACATTTGACAACACATTCATCATTTCCTTTGGTTTTGTTGAGTTAATCGATCGATGGAGTTGGCCAAGAGGGGGGTGAATTGGCAAATAAAAATTTCGGTGAAAGCTTTGCAGAAAATTGAAAGTAATTGTGCAACGATTTAGAGTGGTTCGACTTTCTCAACCAAAGTCTACGTCCACTACCTTAGCTATCCACACTAAGGATTTTCCACAAATTCACTAATTTGTCTTTCTTTTGAGGACAAAGAGTAACCTTACAAAACCCTCAAGAATTATACCCCAAATTCTTGAGAACACTCTCTCCCAAAGAGAATAATACAAATTTTGCAAACTTACAAGAAAATCCTCACAAGGCAAGATGTTTACACAATTCTAGAACAAAGAAAGAACACTCAAGAATAATACAATTGAGCACAATAAGTGTTTCTTGAAAGCAAAAATGAATATTGAATGAAATAGGCTTGAAAATGCTCAAACCTGCGGTTTGATGCTTTCTCTTTGATTCTCTCTTGATTCTTGTTGATTGTTGTTTCTTGTTTTTTATCAATGGCTTCTAAGCTTGTTTAAATACACCTTCAAATGATTCTGAACGTTGGGGATGATTAGTAGAGTCAATAGAGCCGTTTTAGTGTGAAATCAATTAATAAAATAGCTTGGAGCGTGGGGGGGATCGGTACCCCCTCATGGGGAATCGGTTCCCTAAGTGTAAAATTCAAATATTTCGACCGTTGAACAGGGGGAATCGATACCCCCTTGGGGGGGAATTGGTTCCCTCCGAGCATTTTGTTTTTCTCGGAGCCAAACCATTTAGGGGGAATCGGTTCCCTCTGAGCAATCTGGAATTTTTGGCTTTGAAATGGTTTAAAATTTTTTGTAAAATTGTTTTGAAATTATTTTAAGATTAAAACTTAATTTTACACTTGAGTAAGGATTAAAAATGACATTTTAAATATTTGGAGTAATATTTTGATATTCGAATAATTATATCGAATACACTTAGAAAATCTTTTGGAAAATCTTAAAATTCATTTAACTTAATTTGTTATATCGAAATATCAAAATGTTTTCAACAATCTCCCCCTTTTTGATATAACAAAACATTTTAGTAATTTTAAGATTTTGAAATCAAGTTTTGAAATTACTCTCCCTTACTCTAACACTTCTCCCCTTTAAAACACTTTAACATTTCTCCCCCTTTTTGTTAAATCAAAAAGACTTTTAAAAGATTTTAAACAAGGTTTTGAAATCATTTAGCCAATTGATTATAAATATATATAGTTTAAGCTGCTAAGATCACAATCAAGAGAAACGTTAGCCATTAGTTTCATAATCAATATTCATAAACAATGTGATATGGCGAAATTGATCATATATCTAACATGATATAAATGATGGAAGAATGAATAAATTTAACCAAACCAAATATATATAAGTTCAAACATCCATAATCCATCAAACAAATTCAAACATCCAACAATCAAAGTTAAAAAAAATCCAAAGTCATTCAAAATGTTGAAACAATAAACTCCATGTCTACGACCGAGTTCATTGAAGCAAGAATTACGAATGGTCATGTTTGGATCATCGGGATTAGGAATTTGTTAGATAGGTGGAGGATTTGGAGGTGAGTTTGGAGGTTGGCTAGAATGACTAGAGGAAGGTCTAGAACGTTTGTGAGACATGATTTAAGGTAATCGGAATGGAAGAAATAACATGCAATTTTAAGAACACATGTATGCAATATAATCAATCCCAAAACTCAATTGAGTCCTCAATATTTCAAGGTTCTCTAAACCAATCCTAATGGGCAAAGTTTTTGAAAACTATTGAAAAATAAGGGTTTGAAAATCAATATACACATAGTTTTCATAATAACAACATAATTAAATCAAAACACAACAATTTGAAAATTAATTTTTTTAACTTCGAAAATTTTCAAAAATTTTGAAAATTCTTGTGTTTTTTATGAAATTAGTTGTGGAATCTAGTTTCTAATCACTAAACAAGCAATGGCCGATCTAAAGTTCAACCTATAACTAATTTAAACGAGTTCTAAAATTAAAAATTGATAAAAAGAAGTTTTTAGAAAAATACCTTGAAGAATTTCATATTAGAGTGAGATTGGATGAAGTTTGCACGATTTTGATGATTCCAATAGGTTTAGGAGTTGATATTTGAAGTAATTCCGATTAAAAATGGTGTTTTTGATGATATATGGAGATAGGGAGAGAGTAGAGAGGATAACGGCGTGAGGAAGAGAGAAAGAGTTTGAGGAAAAATGAGGTATTCTGGGTGCGATATAACCAGAACCCTCAAGGGTTATCGATTCCCTGTGGGGGGGGAGGGAATCGGTTCCCTTCAAAGGGGGAATCAGTTCCCCTTCAAGGGGGGTATCGATTCCCTCTGCACTAAAATTGCTAAAATTTGATTTTAAACACTCAAAATGCTAAATTAATTTGCTCTAGTGGTATTGGCAACTCATATTATGAAAAATTAACTATGTTCAATGAATCAAATCTATCATTTAAAAATTATTTGAACATATAATCAATTTTTCACAAAGAATCATAAACTTCCCCTAACTAATAGTAAAGAATGCAATCAAAATTAATTATAAGCATTTTTTATTTATTCTTAAAAGTGCTAAAATTATTTTAAACACTAAGTGAAGATAGGTCAGTTAAACCTAATTCTCTCCTAAGTGTCCAAAATCTTTCCTTGTCTAAAGGCTTTGTAAAGATATCCGCTAATTGATGCAAAATATCAACAAATTCTAGAACTATATCTTCCTTAGCGACATGGTCTCTAATGAAGTGATGTCTTATTTCATGTGCTTAGTTCTAGAGTTTTGGATGGGATTTTTAGTGAGACAAATAGCACTAGTATTGTCACACTTTATAGGAATGTTACCTACTTTAATTCCATAATCAAAAAGTTGTTGTTTCATCCATAAAACTTGTGCACAACAACTACCAGCTAAAATGTATTCCGCTTCAGTGATAGATAATGCAACACAATTTTGTTTCTTTGAAAACCAAGAAATCAGCATATTTCCAAGGAATTGGCAAGTAACAGAGGTGCTTTTACTATCTAATTTGCATCCTCCATAATCTACATCAGAAAAGGCATGAAAGCTAAAGCTAGAGTCTCTAGGATACCAAAGTCCTAAACTAGGAGTGTCCTTAAGGTATCTAAAGATTCTCTTAACAGCTAGTAAATGTGATTCCTTAGGGCATGATTGAAATCTAGCACATAAGCAAACACTAAAAATAATGTCCGGTCTACTTGCAGTTAGATAGAGCAAAGAGCCAATCATTGACCTATATAATTTAACATCCACACATTTACCTCCTTCATCCAAGTCAAGCTTTGTAGAAGAGCTCATTGGAGTGTCATGAGATTTCCCATTTTCCAGTCCAAACTTTTTGAGCATATCTTTGACGTATTTAGCTTGATTGATGAAGATGCCATCTTTTCTTTGCTTGATTTGGAGTCCCAAGAAAAATGAGAGCTCCCCCGTCATGCTCATCTCGAATTCACTTTGCATTAGCTTAGAAAATTCTTGGCAAAGAACATCATTAGTAGAACCAAATATTATATCATCAACATAAATTTGAACTACTAATAAATATTTACCTTTATGCTTTAAAAAAAATATAGTGTCAACCTTCCCTTTTGAAAAACCTTTTTCAAATAAAAAGTTTGACAATCTTTCATACCAAGCTCTAGGAGCTTGTTTTAAACCATAAAGTGCTTTTGTCAATTTAAGAACATGATCCAGAAATTTTGAATCTTCAAAACCTGGTGGTTGTTCCACATACACTTATTCTTTAATAAAACCATTTAAAAATGCACTTTTAACATCCATTTGATATAATTTAAATTCATGAAAACATGCAAATGCTAATAACATTCTAATTGCTTCCATCCTAGCTATGGGAGTGTATGTTTATTCATAGTCTATGCCCTCTTCTTGAGTATACCCTTGAGCAAAAATTCTAGCCTTGTTTCTCACTATATTACCACTCTCATCAAGCTTATTCCTAAATACCCATCTAGTACCTACAATAGATTTATTATTAGGCCTTTCAACTAATGTCCATACTTTACTTCTCTCAAATTGATTTAACTCTTCTTGCATAGCCATAATCCAATGTTCATCATTTAATGTTTCTTTAATATTCTTAGGCTCTATGCATGAGATAAATGTAACATAATTACAAATATTTCTAAGAGAAGATCGAGTTGTTATCCCTTTGGATGGATCACCTATGATTTCACCATCCTTGACATAGTTGTACTCTCTTGGGTAAGATACTTCCCTTTCTTCAATGGCTGGATTCTCGAGAGGATCATGAGTTTCCTCATCTTTCGTTTCTTCCTTTGATGATGGTTCTCCAACGTCATGTCTAACGTCATTTGTATTTATAATACCTACATCATCATTAAAACAAGAATCCTTCCTCGGAAGGAGATTATCATCGAAAACAACATATATAGACTCTTCTACAACTAAAGTTCTTTTATTAAATACTTGATAAGCTTTAGAACTTAAGGAATAACCCAAAAAAATTCCTTCATCACTTTTAGCATCAAATTTGCCAAGATTGTCTTTACCGTTGTTTAAAACAAAACATTTACATCCAAAAGGATGAAAATAGCTAATGTTAGGATTTTTATTTTTAAAAAGTTCATATGGAGTTTTCTTCAAAATAGGCCTAATCATTACTCGATTAATAACATAACAAGCGGTATTTGTGGCTTCCACCCAAAAATATTTTGGCAAATTGTTTTCACAAAGCATGGTTCTAGCCATTTCTTCTATAGTTCGATTTTCCTTTCAATAACTCCATTTTTTTAGGGGTTCTAGGTGAAAATTATGACTAATACCATTAGAATTACAAAATTCAGCAAATCCAAGATTTTCAAATTCAGTTCCATGATCACTCCTAACACTAGTTATAAAGTAACCTTTTTCATTTTGGATTACTTTTGAAAACGTGATGAATTTTTCTAATGCTTCATCTTTAGTACTTAAGAATAGAACCCAAGTATATATAGAATAGTCATCTACCAAGACAAATGCATATTGTTTTCCACCCAAGCTATTAGTTCTAGATGGCCCAAAAAGATCTAAATGGATCAATTGCAATACTCTACTAGTTGATACATCATTAATTGATTTAAAAGAAACTCGCTTTTGTTTTCCTTTAGCACAAGCATCATAGATTTATCATTATCAAATTTTAATTTAGGCTGCCCTCGAACCAAATCTCCTTGAATTAACCGTTGCAAAACACTCATACTAACATGTCCTAGTCTCCTATGCCATAACCAATTATCATGCTCATCCTTAGCAACTAGGCATAAATTAGTCATATCTATAGAGTCTAAATGCACCATGTATATGTTTCCTATTCTATGACCAACAAGCATAATCCGATTAGATGCAATGTCAATAACTTTACAACTATTAGTTTCAAACATGACATTGAATCCTTTATCACAAAATTGACTAATGCTCAAAAGATTATGCTTTAATCCATTCACATATAAAACATTTCTAATTTGTATGGAAGAGGTATTACCTATTGTACCTATACCTTCAATGTAACCTTTTGAATTATCACCAAAAGTCACTTCTCCTCCATTTTTGGCGTTAAGCTCTATGAACCGGCTTTTGTCTCCAGTCATGTGTCTTGAGCATCCACTATCAAGGTACCATGAGTTTGAATTTGTTTCCCATGCCTTGTAGCAATGCTCCTTTTCCTACAAACATAGATTAATTTCTAATTTTTGGTACCCAAATTCTTTTGGGTCCATATTCATTAGTTTCCAAAATCCTAGTCCCCTTAGGTATCCATTTGTGTAGGATATCTTTATCTTTAGTAGTAACGAGTTCTTTAGGAACCCATATACTTCTAACTATTTTCCATTAGAGGTTCTTCGGGGACCTCTATGATTGTAGTTTTTAAAACTTTTTCTAACAAAGTTGGATTTTGAATTTTCTCCATTTCAAAACGTTTTGTTCCAACTTTATCAAAACAAGCTTTAAGATCATAAATTTTATTTTGATTATCATCATTGACCTTTGAAAGTAAATATTGCAAATCTAAATTTTTCTTTTCAAACTCTTCTAGTTTGATTTGCAAATCACTAATTTTACTTTCAAAATCATTGTTGGTCTTGGATATGAGTTTATTTTCATTTTTCAATTTTTGAAACATCATTTTTATAATTTAAAAACAATTTCTCATAATCCGAAGTCAACCCATTATATTCCTCTAATAACTCATCATAAGATAAATCATCTAATTCAAATGAGTTAGAGCTTACCTTAGAATCTTCCCCGAATGCCATCAAGCACAAGTTTGCTACTTCTAGTTTCTCTTCATCGGAACCTTCTTCATCACTCCATGTAGCCACATGAGCCTTGTGCTTATTCTTTGATTGACCCTTCATCTTCAATTGTGGGCAATCATATTTGACATGCCCTGGCTTTTTGAATTCATAGCAAATGATAGGGTCCTTCTCTTTTGGTTCATTTTTGAGGCCTTCATTTCGTTTGAATTTTCTTCCTCGGTAAGGTCTCATTATTTTTCTGAACCGTTTGGCAAAGAATGCCATTTCCTCGTCATCGTTATCTTCATCCGAATCACTCTCATCTTTTGTGGATTTGAGAGCAACTCTAATATTTTTCTTCTTATCATTCTCCTTTGGTGTCACGTCAATCTTATCAAGGTCCACCTCATCTTCAAGCATCATTTCATGAGTGAGGATGGAACCGATTAGCTCTTCAAGAGTTAAGGACTTTAGGTTCTTAGCCTCGATGATTGCAGTCTTCTTGGATTTCCATGATTTTGGAAGTGAGTAAACTAACTTCCTCATAAGCTTTTCATTTGGAATGATCTCTCCATATGATTTGAGACCATTGACAATCGTTGAGAATCTATCCGTCATAGCTTTGATATCTTCATTTGGTTTCATCCTGAAATTTTCATAGTTATGTTTTAGAAGACTAATTTTAGATTCTTTTACCTCGTCGGTGCCTTTATGAGTGACTTGTAGTTTATCCCATATTTCTTTGGCGGTTGTACAAGATGAAACTCTTCTATATTCATCTGGTCCAAGAGCACAAAATATGATATGGATGGCTTTGGAGTTGAGTTGGAACATTCTTGTCTCTCCTTCACTCCACAATCTTAAATGAGTGAGAGGCTTGATATATACATCTTCTACAACATTCCATGCTCCCATGTCACTTGCTTGAATGAAATACATCATCCTATTCTTCCAATAGGCATAGTTAGCTCTATTGAAGAAATGAGGCTTGTTGACGGGCATCGAATAGAGACCGAAGTCGGAGTTTGAAGCGCCGACCATTGATGACTTGAAAATCGATATAACTCTTCCCGAATCGACTCAAGAGGCAATTAAACCTTCAAATAAGTGAGGCTATGATACCAATTATAGAGTTAATCGATCGATGGAGTTGGCCAAGAGGGAGGTGAATTGGCAAATAAAAAATTCGGTGGAAGCTTTACAGAAAATTGAAAGTAATTGCCCAGCGATTTTAGAGTGGTTCGACTTTCTCAACCAAAGTCTACGTCCACTACCTTAGCTATCCACACTAAGGATTTTCCACAAATTCACTAATTTGTCTTTCTTTTGAGGACAAAGAGTAACCTTACAAATCCCTCAAGAATTATACCCCAAATTCTTGAGAATACTCTCTCCCAAAGAGAATAATACAAATTTTGCAAACTTACAAGAAAATCCTCACAAGGTAAGATGTTTGCACAATTCTAGAACAAAGAAAGAACACTCAAGAATAATACAATTGAGCACAATAAGTGTTTCTTGAAAGCAAAAATGAATATTAAATGAAATAGGCTTGAAAATGCTCAAACCTGAGGTTTGATGCTTTCTCTTTGATTCTCTCTTGATTCTTGTTGATTGTTTTTATCAATGGCTTTTAAGCTTATTTAAATACACCTTCAAATGATTCTGAATGTTGGGGATGATTAGTGGAGTCAATAGAGTCGTTTTAGTATGAAATCAATTAATAAAACAGTTTGGAGCGTGGGGGAATCAGAACCCCCTCATGGAGAATCGGTTACCTAAGTGTAAAATTCAAATATTTCGACCATTGAACAGGGGGAATCGATACCCCCTTGGGGGGAATCGGTTCCCTCGGAGAATTCTGTTTTTCTCGGAGCCAAACCATTCAGGGGGAATCAGTACCCCCTTGGGGGGGAATCAGTTTCCTCTGAGCAATCTGGAATTTTTGGCTTTGAAATGGTTCGAAATATTTTGTAAAATTGTTTTGAAATTATTTTAAGATTAAAACTTAATTTTACACTTGAGTAAGGATTAAAAATGACATTTGAAAGATTTGGAGTAATATTTTGATATTCGAATAATTATATTGAATACATTTAGAAAATCTTTTGGAAAATCTTAAAATTCATTTAACTTAATTTGTTATATCGAAATATCAAAATGTTTTCAACAGGTTTCTACCTAGATCTCTCTACCAGGGAATTCTTTGCATGATGTTTGAAGCTTTTATATGATGTCACAATGATACTTCAGTAAAAATGCAGGTAAGATGATATGAGGGAACATTTGATAACACATTCATCATTTCCTGTGGTTCTGTGGGGATAATGTAATCACATGGTGGATAGAATAGTGATGTATGGTCAACTATATTGTCATTGTTTCACCATTTTCATTCTTCATTCCTTTTTTTCTTCAGGGAGTATTTTTCCTTAGAATGATAAGGGTTCAGCATACCCCAACATTTGTTTCTTGTTAATGTGAGCCTTCAAAAATGCTCCAACATTGATGTGATCGTTTAAAATACCCTGTTGAATCATTTTTTTCTGAGGCCTTCAACATGCCCCACATAAATCGTTTCTCACTGAAATGGGCCTTCAACATGCCCCACATTCCAAGTGGTAATGTCCATTTGATTTGAATCTTATGATTCCCTCGTGATCCAACTTTGATATTGCCCTATCGTGGGTATTCATGGGTTGATTCGTGCCAAATCTCTTGATCTTGAATGCTATCATTCCAGTGTAACTAAACAACAATGTTGTTTAAGTAACTTGAGATATTCTTTTCATGTTGTCACAAACTTAAGAAGTGACCAATTTTTCTGACAGAAATGTCCAGGATATGTGCCTTTCTTTTGAATGGGGCGATGATTCTTTTCTTGATAGGCTGTCACACATGAATGTTATAAGTTCATTTCCCCAAACTTTTAATTTCTCAGGCCACTTGCTTTCAAGAATGTGAAATGCTTAATCATTCTGGCCTTGTTATTCCTCCTTTTTAATAAGGGTAGAATAGGCATCAACTTGCTTCAAGACCTTTTCTCATTTGAAATTATCATGTTTTTAAATATTATTCCTCATTTCTTATCAAAGAATGAAATTTTTTATAAAATATTGTCCCTTACAGGTTCACAATAGAATCAAATCATAAATATGAATTTAAAGAATATCAAAAGAATCAACAACTTTTACCATTTTAGAGTTATAGTTCTTTGACAAATATCAAGATTGAGATGTTAGTTTCAGGTTGGCTTCCCTATTTTATATGGTTTCATCTTAGTGAAGATGCCACTCCTGTCTCGTTCTTTTGTGAACATTGTCACATACCTTACTTTCCTAACTTGGTATCTTTAACTGGATGCATACAAAACGACACAATCTAGTATAACAGTTACTAGACCTTCTAGAATACCTTTATTTCAATTCTCTGAAATCTTTGATTCTACCCAAAGTAGTGTGAAAACATCGATCTAATAACGAAATTTCTATGTATACCTATGTGAAATAGACTATAACAGACATTTATTTCACTTTCTTTACAACAACTTATTTTACCATTTTGTCTAGTTGAATTCAGTTTTATTGAAATTAGCCTTCATTTGGCTAGCTGAAGGGTTCATCTTATCACAAAGTCTTCGAGTTGACAATCACAGTGGAGCAAACACCAAACTGCCAAGTACTCAAACGATGTCATATTTTGAACATACTCTATTCATAAAGTTGAGTTTCCTCCAGAACCAATTGCCTTAGTAGAATAGCTCAGCTTTTATTGAATATACGACTCTTACTTTTTTACAGAGAACCTGTTATAGTCTATGTGTTATGTGAAAGTCAGAAATCTCATTACCAAATTTCAATTTACCAGCAATTGACTTTAGACTAGATTTGTCAAAGTTTCATCATCGAATCTCATCAATAGAAAAATAATCTAGTCAGCTTCGCAATGTTACAAAAAAGATGCCCCACATTGTACCCTTTTTATATATAAATACCAAGTCTTTTATCTAATTCCTTACATTGGAGAAGGATCTCTCATTTTTGTGGAAAGGTAATATTTGGGGGATGCATTTCTTCTGAGGTAAGGTCAGTGTCCTTTTTTTATGGTATTTAATTTTGATATTTTGCCAAATATGTATAACTCTAATTGTAAAGAGCTTTTAATCTAATGATACTCAAAGATCTTCAAGATTAAAAAATTGATTCAATGCTCATAACCTTAAAAGCAATACACTTTTATTACAAAAAGGTGGAGAAAAACAACAACACGTTCAAACAAGATAATACAAAATAAGATAAAGCTCCATGACTGATGAAATGATTTCTTCTTTGATTAGGATACCTCATCCAATGTGATGACAATTGATTTAATCATGCTTTGATGCCCCACTTGAGTTTGTCATCCATTGTTCCACTAATTTTCGTGTCAATGTCCCTTTGTCAACAAGTATCTCTATCTCCTGTAATAGTGACCTACAATTTCCAGTAGAATGTCCAGGTATCCCTAGGTGGAAATCACAAACACTATCTTGATCATAGCTATGAGAAGAAGGGTTTGGTGGCACTTTCATTGGCCTTGATGTGATATATTAACTCTTAACCAAATGAGGGTACAGATCTGAGATAGAAATTTGAAACACCTCGAAAGTATTTCTTGATCATGGGATCTTTTTTGGTCGGTCTGAACCATTAATTGCTCATATTCTTTTATGGTTACGGGGACTCTGGATGTGAAATTCATTCACATCATCAGCTTTCGCTTTTTGATCAGATGAGCTTTTGGATGTGACTTTTAAGTTGCATTCTCTGATTGCATTTTCAATCAATTCTCCACTTATAACAAGATACTTAAATCAATCCTTTGAACTTGCCAGCATTAACTCATAAAAAGGAGCTGGAAGAGAATCATGAAACATATATGATGATATCTCTTATTCTATCATAGGAGGTTGAACTTGTACTGCCACTTATCTCCATCTTAAGGCATAATCTTTAAATCCTTTATTGGTTTTCTTCCTTATTTCTTGAAGGTCCTTACGTTTGGGAGCTAAGATTTTAACATATTGATATTGTTCTAAAAATGTATTAGCTAAATCAACCCATCTCTTGATCTGTTCTCGGTTCAAATGATTATACCGTACTACTGCTGGCCCAACAAGACTATCATGGAAGGAGTGAATTAACAAATCATTAAAATTTAGGTACCCTTCCATTTTTCTGCAAAACATTCTCAGGTAGATTAAGGGACAATTGGTTCCATCATGTTCTCAAAATCATGCATCCTGAATTTATGGGGGATAACTAAATCTGGAACCAAACTGAATTCTATTGCTTCTAGTTCTTTGTGAGATACATTAACATCTTTCATAGCTCTGATTGCTTCCTCCATCTGCTTGAATTCATCCTCATATTGTGTATAGTTAATGAGGCTATTCTTTGGATTTGAGTGGGATGCCCCAGGGTATGTTATCATTCTTGATGCATTAACTTGATAGCATTGTTGTTCTTTAATGGTCATCTCTTCTTGATCGGCAGTCTTAGTTTCTATTACTTGGACCATATGATTCGATCCATCTTGTAAAGATCCCAATGTTTCATTACTCGTATCTTGATGTACCCCATCAAACTGTTCTTGCAGCTGATCTTGTAATCCCTCATAAGATTGCCCCATTATTTCCATGATGATGACAGTAAAATGAATGAATGATCTCGGTTTTACTGTTACAAAATTTTTCATGAATTATTTACATGTGTGTAGTAACACTTAAATAAATAAATGTAATGTAAATGCAAAAATAAAAAATGAGAATGCAAACTATGCAATGTAAATGTATGCAAAAGGTATAATTTGAGAGTGGTTATCTTAAAACAACTTTTATTGAACACAAAAGTTTCGATACATCAAACAAACTTTATATATAAGGGCTCTATTTTTCTTCAACAACTAAACCAACTTTCATTCATGCTCAGGAGTAAATATTGTCAATCTACTTTAACTCTTGTGTAAAACCAGCTAAATCAATCAGTTTACGAGCCACACTGCTCGTTTGGGCAATAACTTCCTTTATGACATTATCTTTTTCCTTCAGCTTACAAGTCAAGTCCTGGATTTGTAAACAATAATGTTCATTTTTCCTTGAAATAGAATCTTTGTGGTCAATAAGTTCTTGTACAGGATCCAAAAACGTCATCAATTACTTATTTTTAGCTTTAATGTCTTCTAGTCCAACTTCAATTCCACACTGATGAATATGATATGAATCTTCTATTTTGATTATAACCTTATTCAAAATTTGATTTTCGGCTTGACATCTGTTCAACTTAATATCAGCTGTATCGCACATTTCTTCTGCAACCCGTAGATCATGAAAAAACTTCTTACCTTGATCTTCATGTTTCTTGCAATTCTTTTTCAGTCTAGTGACCCCTATTATCCACTCTTCTGGGGTATTTCCTAAACCAACATTTTAAAAGGCTTGACTGATCCTTTGGAGATCCTCATGCATAGTTTCCATTTCTACCCTCAGTTTATCATTTTCAGTTTCCAAATGACGTATTTGAGCCTCATTTATCAGCGGATTTCCTTCCTTCTGGATGCCCACACTATTACTCTTACCTTTGACTACCTTTGGTATCAACCTGTCAGGATAATCATTGACCAAACTAGATTGATCTTGAGTTTCTGAATTTGGGAAATGACTCTTGAACGATGATGATTTTTTAATACAAGATTTCTTTTCGTCTCTGGAAACTTTTACAATTATTTCCTTAGGGTCTCCTAACGAATTGTTGGTATGGATGGTAACTGTGCAAAATTTCTCACATTGGTTAGGATCAGAAGTCCCTTGTATATATGAGATTACAAGATTAGGTTCATTGAGCTCTCTCTCCCTTTGAGCTGGAGTCTCTTTTTCATTGGTTAAAACAGATATTCTATCCATCATCTTGAACATTTGCTCCTTTATCTCTTGTATCTCATTTTGCTCTTTAACGGACATACGATCTTTGGGGACATAGCTCTCTTTATCCTCGGATTTTCATCATTATGCCCTTCCTTGACTGTGTTATAGTTTACTTGATCATGAAACCCTTTGTCCATAATGAATATCCTTTTGATTGTCACTCTCGAATCAAAAGAACTTAATTTAAACAAGTTAGGGCAAAATAAAATCCATATAAAAAGAATCATATTTGTAAATACATCCTATCCTCATGCTTTCTAGTTCCACGATTTGTTTGGAAAAATAACATAACCACATGATTTCTAGTTCGCATGCATTTATTCAGAAAATAAAGTAATAATGCTTAAATTAAAACACTCAACATGCTTTTTTTTGTGTGCTAACCTTACAAAACTTATTTGGGTTAGGTTTCACCTAAACTCCAGTTCTAGGTTTGCTATATGCTGAGTTTTGGCTCTAGAGTAAGGAGGGTCAACGAATTGTCCTTTGTTGGTATCCCCTTGGACTGCCAAGCCCTCAATCTCGGTCTATTACAGATTTTTGGATTAAGTTCAATTCGAAGGAACACACTTCCTTATGTCCATACGGAGGTGAAAACCACATGAGGAACATAAGGTGTAAGCTCAAACAATGGTCCTCTATCACATACGGAGGTGAAAACCACACGAGGGAGTAGTTTCTCATTCACTTAAATAGGAAAAGCATAAAAAGATAAAATAATATATACAACATATTATTCTATTTTAATGACTTTAATTAAATCTATATACACAAAAAAAAGTTAGTAAAATAATAAAAATAATTTTAACAAAATTAAAACAAATTTATTATTTACTGCAAAGACAAATAATTAATAAATTGGTGGTTGAACTCTCTTTTTTTTTTTAAAATCCCCAGCGGAGTCGCCAAGCTGTTGAGACGTTT
>NW_024062369.1:0-124220 GCF_006381635.1 Hibiscus syriacus
AAAACGACGATACGATGCATTTCTTCCCATTAATTAAAAAGCTTGGCTTTAATGGCAAATGACAGTTTTGGCTCAGTCTACGAAACCCTGGAGAATATAAGACCTGCTCTTCTCATTAAAAACACAGATTGAGACGTTGTCTCATACTTACATTTTCAAAATGAATCCAACGATGAACCTAAAACTGTTCGGACAACATTTAAAAAGAACATGTCGAGATAGGCTTTGTTCTTCTGCTCTTCTGCATTACTGTCTTCTCCATATGCATGCTTTGTTTTGAAAGAAATCCAATTGTTTTTTACCAAACTTTTTTTTAAAAAAATTGAACTTTCTGATTAAATATGTTCATTGGTTGGGTGGAAAGTGAAAAGCATGTCAGATTTGAGATTGTGATGATCAGTGGTGATGGGTGAAATTACAGTGATCGGACAGATAACTTCCCGGAATTTACTTCAGCATTTACTACTGAGATGACCCTTTTGTTTCACTTTTCTTAAAACCCTACTTTCATCTCCAACCTTCAGAATTTATTTCACCATTTACTATTTCGATTTCTGCATCGAGTTTCACTTTTTATTTATTGATTGATATCTTCTTCCAACAGTATTCTCATTGCCATCCCCTGCAATTCCTTATGCATGATACTGGACATAAGTATGTTAGTGAGTATTTAATTGAGTTGAGTCAAATAAAAAATTAAATTGAGTTTAAGGATATAATATTTGAAAAGTTGATTCAACGATATAATGTTTCGAGCATTGACTTAACGGTATAATATAAACGAAAAATCAATCCACAAAATACAATTCAAATAGTTCTGAGTTTAAATTTTACATATTTCAATGAACATGTCAACATCATTCTCAAACCACTGTCTTTTTTGTACGAAAAAGGATGGGTTCAAAATATATAAATAATCGAGTAATCATTTTGTGACTTCTAATAGTAAAATGACTCAACAAAGAAACTCTCTATGTCGAGGGACCATTATGTACTTTACGTAAAATTTTTATCAAAAGAAGCTTTAACGTTATACATGCATTCTACAATGATAGAGAAGTAAACTTAAAATGAAGGAGGAATCGAAGAAGCTAGAAAATTATACAAAATTGAAGGATTAAATTATAAAAATAGAAATTTTGTTGTCATAAATTTGATTTGAAACTATATAAGTATTTTTAAAGTGGTTGACGAGAATTTAGTTCCAATTTAGTCAAAATGGATTTAAAACAAAAGAGAAATTGAAGAAATAAAGGAATTATAGAAAGTTGAAGGACCTAAAATTAAAAAAGAGAATTTGTCGTCAAAACTATAAATTGAAGTTAAGAGGTATTCTAAGGTGGTTAAGGAGCATTTGGTCCAAAATTTGATCAAAAATAGATTTAAAATGAAAGATAAATCGAAGAAATAAAAAACCCAGAAAACAAAATAATCAAATTACTTAGCTAAAGTCGAGAATGACATCGAACATTCACTCTCGAACCACCGTCGAATAATTGGAACATAAACTAAATGGATAACACAAATTATTGAGGTTTCTCTATAAAATCGAATCATGAATGTAGAAATCTGGACTCAATAAATTACAGAACATTTAAGTTGAATAGTTATGACACTTCTAAGACAGCTAACTCCACACTGTATAACACCCCCATATGATATCACTCTGAAAACTTCGAGATCAGCTTGTCGACATGGATTATGATATCGTCTATCCGAGGCCGAACTGCAGCCTGAGGCTGAAGCATCCATGTCACAAACTGATGAAGAGCTTCCGGATATGGTGGTTTAGGTCCAGCCGGCCACTTGACCTGAGCATTTATAATGGCCAATTGCAGGCTTCCTCCAGCTTCTCCAAGTGCATACTCGAATGGAGACACCCCGTACCTACAACAAATGACGATTAATAACTGCCAAAACCGAATTGTTCGGTTTGGGAGATAAATGCATTTCAGATAAGCATCGTTTCGAAGATATTAGTTCTTACATTACTGCATATAAAGTGCATCCCAGTGACCAAATATCACTTCTCTCATCAATATCTGCATCGCTCGGGCAGTCCCACAACTCGGGAGCTCGGAAAGGTGCTGAACAGTGCTCAGATGCCCATTCCTACAAATGAAACCCAAATCCAACATGAACCTAGCGGAAGATGCACTAAGCCGATAGACAGAATATTGAAAATATAGAAGAAATAAGCACCTGAAGCTGGAGAGCCTCTGAACGAGAGCGAATTTGTTTCCTCGCAGGACGCGCACTCCCGAAGTCCATCAATATAGCAAGAGGTGACTGCCCTTTTCTACGCGTTAAAAGAACATTTCCAGGCTTAACATCATTATGTGCACATGGAGGATCAATACTATGCATATGTTTGAGTCCTGCACACAGCTGTGGAAATAATTTGGTCCGGTTAAAATGCTTACGATTCTTACTAATCAATTATAACATCAATAAATCCGGGAAAAAAAAAAAGAAGAAAAGAGGAAGTATAAAGAATGGCATGATTGAGAATCCTTGATTGAGAAATATTCAAGCCCTCAAGTGTAATACATGAAGAATGACATGGCATATGTCAAAACGGTAAGATCGTTTTACTCACCTGCCGGAATATTTGAAGAACATCTGAGGTAGAAAAGAACTCCTTTTTAGCTTTCATAGCATTCGAATTGTCCAGTAGAGTTCCATCCAAATGAACTGGAAATAGTAAATATGCTTCATGGTTCCATGATCCTTCTTGTGTAGGCTAACCAAAGAAATCAAATTGCTTTAGACAAATGCAATTGCATGAAAAGTAAAATGAAATAAGAGGAAGAACAAATAAGCAATAAGCGAAATACGGGAGCATCTTAAAATAGTTCCAATTGTAAGCTTTACATCAATCTTATGGGAAAATGGGTTGATAAACTCAAAAAAACACTCGGCAAGCATGCATGCAAGTTTAATTTGAATAAGAGATCCAAAGAATTACCTTGACAGAAATGATAGCATGATCAATAAGCGGAAGCAGATTAGGGTGACTAAACAAGGATGAAACACGGATCTCCTCGCGAACCAATTCTAATTGCTCAGTGTTCTGAATAAGAACTTTCTTCATCGCGTAAGTTCCATCATCTGCAAATGCAACCCGAGTTCAGATGTAATTCATAAATCGAAATTGCATAAATTGGAACCCGGCCGTCATAAATCAAATACACAAAAACTCCATAAAAAACTCTGACCTTCTACCTCCAATGCCTTAAGTTTTCAACACATAATTTACATCAAAGATTAAACTGATCCACAGTTTTAGTTCTGTAACTCCAACTAGAGTTCGATAATCACTTAAAGGTACACTTCTACACATACACGATTCGATTTTGTGAGATTATCATACTACTATTGTAACAAAGAAGAAGAAAATAGCATAATTTCAGATCCATATGTAACCAATATCCCAAACCAAAATAACCCCAAACAACCTACCTTATAATTTTCATGGAAAATACCATAGCCGGCTTCAATTTTGCATAGACAATATACCATAATCAAGATAATCCATACAGTCATTCACAATAAATTAGCAAAAACAAGTCATCACACGCATAAACACAATCAAATTGCAAGCAACAAAAGGAAATCGGTTAAAACCATGAACCGAAGGACCAGACGAGAACAACAAATGCACAATTCAGAAAGATCGGATCATTGAAAAATCATTCAAATAGAGAAATGCCCAAATCGTAAAATCCTAAAAAGAGATTAAAAAAGAGAAATTTTTTTGAAGGGGGACGAACCAGAAAGATGAGAAGGGTCCTTGACTTTTTTGGCTAAGCCAGTAGCTGAAGCTGAAGATGAATCGGATACGACTTCCTTCACCAAATAAACATAGGCGAACCCACCTTCGCCCAACTGCCTCACGATCCTGAACCGGTTGTCGTTGATCCAAACGTCCCCTACGCCGTTTACGGCGTCGTATAATGCATTCAACCCTGAAAACGAACACCCCATTGCTTTTCTTTTCTCCCTTCAACTCAAAAAGGGGGGAAAATTCCTTTTTAGATCTTCAAGCTATCATTTTTTTCCAGCTTTTGAAGCATTCACGAGACTGTGATTTGTGTATTGGAATTTAGATCTGAGTTTGACACTCCACGTTTTCATTCTTCCACTCCGCTGTTTGCGTTGGGATTGGCTACCGTCACTTTGACGCGACTGCTCACATCAAAATCTGGCGCCACTCCCTCGCGCTTTCATTTATAATTTTAGAGTTGCTCTGGTTTAATCTGGTCCGTCCATTTGGCTGACCTAGTAGACACGAGTACACACAAACTTATTACCTAAGGTTGAATACACAACTTGGCTCCTAAATTTGACATTTCTTTCAATTTCATCCCTGAAATTTTTAGATCAAATCACCCCTTAAGATTGGAGAACATGACGTAAGTTTGAATTTTGAAGGTTTAATGCATAAATTGTCCCCTAAACTTGACAAATTTGCTTCAACATAAAGAGTTAAAATTTCTAAATTTATTTTTATTTATTAAAATAAGATTAAATTGGTACAATATATTAATATATAGCGTTATAATTTTTAAATTTACAACTAAGTAAATGTAATATATAAAAATATAATGAAATTTAATATATTTTAAATAGTTTGAATGATTATAAGATAATATTTATTTTTTAAAAATTAATCTTTTAACATATATATGTCCTACAAATGTAACTGTTCAAACTTGGCATTTCTAGAAAAGTAATACCCTCTCTCATTACCGAGGTAGCTTTAGACACCATTATCACGAACACACACACAATAGTTTTTTTTTGTCTTTCCGGTTACAAGGTTTCGTCCTGACTAATCCGAATATACTTCAATAGTTTTTTTTTGTTATACTCCTGGTTCCAGGGTTTTGTCCCAACTAATCCA
Organism: Hibiscus syriacus; assembly: GCF_006381635.1. Taxonomy (NCBI): domain Eukaryota; kingdom Viridiplantae; phylum Streptophyta; class Magnoliopsida; order Malvales; family Malvaceae; genus Hibiscus; species Hibiscus syriacus. Next base: position 4,907 of record NW_024062369.1, read on the forward strand.
AACCAACATGTGTTGCACACATGACTTTAGTGAGTGAGTCTCATAGTGAAGATTTTTTGCATACACAAAGACTCGAACTCGAGATATACTTAAGTGATATTAAACTATTTATTGCTTGAACTCGAGATATACACAACATTTTATGTCAATCTTGCAAACTTTTAGATAAAACTATATTAAAAATTTAGGAGCGCAAAACTACACGATTTCACGAGTACAAAATTATATCATCAATAATAAAATAAGAAAAATACTTAAATTACATTAAAACTTAGGGTAAATTATACATTTAGTACTTAAACTATCAGTTTTGATTTATTTTAGTACCTAAACTTTCATTTTTTTCAAAACCATACCTAAAGTTTAGTTTTTGTTTCATTTCAGTACCGTTCTCGAGAAAAAAATTGAAAACTCAAGTATTAAAACGGACCAAAATTGATAGCTTAGGTACTAAACGCATTAAATTTTTAACAACATGGTATTAAAATGAAATAAAAACTAAAAATTAGGTATGATTTTAAAAAAAATAAAAATTCAAATACCGAAGCGAACCAAAACTAATAGTTTAGATATATTAAGCGTGTGATTTACACTAAAATTTAAATTTTTTAGAAGTTGGGATTGTAGTCGTTAACCTTCAGTCCATTCCGGACTGTTGTATTTATTCATTTAACACAAAAATGTCTGAGTGCTTTTAGACAATAGTGAGTATCCATTGATAAATTACTGCAACTTTTGTGTTGGTGTATAGGTTTGTAAAAATGGTGTTTTATTTATACAACCCAAATCTTCTGCTGCAGAAACTCGGCCACCAATCAAACAAGGACCGCCAGTTTTTCCGGTCGAAGTCTCAGACAGCCGGGTGTTGCTGAGTAATGCAGTGTATATTTCCGCCTCCCAGGACGATTTCTCGAGCACCATCGATTCTTACAACCTGCATTCGGTCAAGAGAACAGCATCAGGCTTCGATACGAGTATGTTATGCAAGCCGGGTGTAAGTGTCAGATACGAGTATGTTTAGTTCTTCTTCAAAGTGTTTCTATGAGGATTGTATCCCGAACAGTCATGTCCGGACAAAGAGTTGGAGCAGCATTAGTGGAAACTACCATCAACCAGTAGTAGCTAAAGACTATTGCAAATTGTAGATCATGCCTACAATATGCGGACACAAGTATGAGGGTATGACAATCCGAAGACCTTGAACACGTGTGTGAGACGTACACGAATCGAGCATTCACACCTAAGTACTGTAGCCCGAAAGTAACCAATGAAAATACTTGCTTACTTCATAGTTTGGAAAAGCTCGAGAAAGGACCCGGACTGCTTCGTCGTCCCACTTTTGGTCCCCGAATTGCGGCGTGATGATTGCTCCATTGGCGATATAGAAGTTGACGTAAGATGCAGCAAGTCTTGTACCCGGAAGTCTCGGTTTCGCCTCGCCATCCTGTTAGAAGCATCAAAGACCGGGAAACAATGCACAATGAGACCAATTTTATCTCTTAGGCCAGGCACTAAGTTGGACATATTTGGCCTGCAACGCAGAGCTGTAGGGGAAAGAAATGCTTACTTGAGCAACTCCGGCAGCTTCTTCATCCGACATAAAAAGCGGCCCCGGAACATGGAGTTTGATGATTTCTAGTTTCCGACCGCATGCGTCTCTTTCGTTTGAGAGAACAGAGAAGGCTTCCACGGAACGTTCATATTGAGGGTCGGTTTCATCATCAGTCCAAGACAACAGAACAACACCAGGCTTTGCAAAGCAGCACATGTTATCGATATGACCATTAGTATCATCGTCACCTGTTGAAAACAAGACGATGGTTTAAATTTCGGCAGGTGTATAAAGTGTTCAAAAGCGGTCGGTAATCTGTAATCGGCAGACATGTATGCATATTTTGAAATGATGATTACCCAACCGAAAAAGAAAACTAGGATCAAGACAGAATCATGTACCATATAATCCGCAAGGCAACCAAATAACCTTCTTGACTCCAAGATATGCCTTAAGTTCATCCTCTATTTGCTTTTTCGACATATTCGGGTTCCTGTTTTCGTTCAAAAGGCACTCCTCGGTCGTAAGGCAAGTTCCTGAGGGAAAAAGCTGAAGCTGAATAAACTCAAGATTACATTGCTTGAGAGGAGAAGTATTTAAAACATTAAGCTTCCCATGGCTTAAGCATTCAAAAGACTGTCCATTGCTCATAAAGCAACCAGATTATCGGTTTATCACCTTCTCCGTCTACGTGTATACTTCCTCCTTCGAGAATCATCGTATGTGGAAATCTTGGAAGCCTCTCATTTCCCAGTATCTGCAAACAATAAACGAATAAAGATAAATCTCCGGAAGCATTAAACCGAAACAAGTAAATATATCGATAACACTAACCTTCCTTGCCACAAAGAGGTCATGTGTCCAATCTGTATAACAACCATCATCAACCCCTACAAAGACGACGACAGAACAACACAATATGCAATCAAATTAAAAGTTTCGACCAACATCGTTCACGGTTTTCGCTCCTCAACATACTAAGTTTAACCATCATGTTCCGAAAATCCAGCTAATTAGTTCGAAGGCAAATTAGAAGGTAAGAACTTGATTTCTACCCGTTGTTTGGCATGCGGTTTTAGGTGTAGCATAAATGTGATACTATCTCATTAGTACATTGGTTGCAATCAGTTTCAATGAATTGATTGCTAAAGTTTACTCTTACCTCCCCAGCTATTGAAATTCCAATCGATCCCGGCAACCTTGTGCTCGGTATTATCCGAATTCACTTCTCTTTTCCTTACAACAAACTGCAAGAAGGGGAAAATACATTACTCCAACATATTTCAGTATGAAAAATGCATTTCTACACTACAAAAGGGAATCCAACAGAAGAGTAAGAGGTGCTCACAGTTGGACCGATATCGCGGAACCAAGAGTCATTCATGCTCATCTCAAGAACCCTGATATTTGTTGGCAACTGATTTCGTGCATTCTCCCACTGTATGTATAAAGTTAATCAATTCATTATAAGTCAGCTCAATACAATACGTAAGACGGTTTTCGATTGCTAAAACTTGTGCGAACCTGAGCAGCACTTGCGCAGACGGTGACGGGCTCGAACTTGGAGATTGCAGTTGCGACCTTCGCAAACACATGTTGGGCGTGCTTTGCATTGTCTCGCCAATTATCAGGACGTTCCTGGAAAACGGGCAGTTCCGAGTTTGACAAACTCAACACACTCCAAGCAAGAAATTAACATCAGACACCATCTAATCTTCTAGCCATGAAGTGGATCATTATATCCTTAAACAGGAAAATCAGTAGCATAAGTCCCAGGTATTATAAGTTTTGTACCACCTCCGGATACTAATATTTCCGGAGAACATATTCGCTATAAGAACTCCGGAATAGCATCTTCACACGGGAGTCTTAAACACTCTATATCCCTCAACAATTCCGGAAGAAGGATCTCGAAGATCTAGATCTCGAGAAGCTGCAATCTAATGACATGGCCTCTGACAAATTTATGTGATCTATCATAACTAAATCAATCATCACCTGATAGTATCCACGTAGAATGTTGACTTACGAGTAGCCATTATATCCTTACAAGCCAAAGGCCGATTCTTAACCAACTACGATTCAACGTTTAAATCAGAAGACATGAACCACTTGTATCCGCCGTAATTCATTTGAGCAACAATAAGATATAGAAATTACATATCACAGCTATATGAAACAGTAATAAAGCAACATAACCAATAATCAGACAAAACCCTATCCCGTTGCAATGAGATTGGAAGAGGAAACAGAGTCAAAACAAGACAAAAGCATGCAAGAACACCAGAAACAAACAAAACAAAATGATATCTCTGGGTTCTTAATCATGCCCATCAAAGAAGAAAGAAGAAAGAAGAAAGAAGAAAGAAATGAATGACATATAAATGAAGAGAAGAGAGAGAACTGACAGGCCAACCCATCCAGCACTGGGAATGGGGTTCCCATTCTGCAGGCATGTGGAAACCAAGATGAGATGGTGCCGCCTTCATTTCCATAATCTCCGGCGCTTGTCAAATCTATCTGACCTTTCCTTCTGAACTAACCATTAAACCCTTTGTTTCGCCTATGTAATATATATATACACACATATATATTATATTTAATGGACACTGAAAGTGACTGACGACTGATAACTTGGTAAAGTTGCAGTACCTAACAAGACGGAACATTTGACCACTTAAGTTTCTTTGTTATTATTATTTGTACTTTGGTAAATATATCTTCGGTGCTTCCTGAATTAAATAAATGTGGATGGATGATGCTGCAGTGATTGGTGTACAAGGATTGTTTAAATATATATTAATAGGTTTAGTTAAGTGGTAATAAATTTAATATTATTCAAGTAGATCTTAAATTCGAGTCTTTGTGTGTATAAAAAGTTTCTGATAAAAATTCATTCACCAAAATTAAGTGTGTGTGTATATTAGTATGGATTAAGTCAAAATGAAATCTTAAAAACATGGAGGATTAAAATTAAAAATTAAAGATTTTGACATAATTTTCCACTTTAGAAACATCTAGCAACTCAAAGAAGATGAAATTGATAATGTAAGATTGATAATAATTTTTTTATTAATTTAGAATAAGTACAAGATATTATATGTTTAAAGATAACTCTTAATTCTTGACATTAAAGACTTACACCCGTTGCATATGATGTTCGAATCCAAATTCTCAAAGAATATTAACAATTCTTTTACAACGAAGGCCATTTGATTCGTACAAAATCGATAACAATTTTAAACACGACAAAACCATTAATAATCACAAATACGCGTATTGATAGCTTTATCACCGAATGAATGAAAAAGTTGTCATCTATAATCATAAATGAGTTAATCTTATCATGTGACATTTAAGGACCAAAACTTTGGATATTCAAATAAAAAACCTTAGACAAAATGATCATGTACAAGACAAATAGATAGGGAGACATGTACTCATGTAATAAATGATCAAGCTTTGCTTTTCATTAAGCCAATTCTTATGTAACCAAGCGAGGCATAAAAAATACTAGGTCTAATCATGCCACATAATTTTTCTAAAGAGTAAATTACGCGTTTAGTATTTAAATTATCAATTTTAATATGTTTTAGTACCTAAACTTTCAATTCTTTTAAAACCATAACGAAAGTTTAATTTTTGTTTCATTTTAATACCCACCATTAAAATCTTTAGTTTTTGTTTCATTTTACGTTAAATTTTGAATTTTTATTTTGAAAATTCAAGTACTAAAACATACCAAAACTAATAGTTTAGGCACTAAACGTGTTGAGTTTTTAACGGCGAGTACTAAAATGGAATGAAAACTAAACATTATGTATGGTTTTGAAAATAATTGAAAATTTAGATACTAAAATGGGCCAAAACTGATAGTTTAGATACTAAATGCTTAGTTTACCCTTTTCTAAAATAATAATGGATTGTTTGTTATACATTATATACTAACCAATCTGCAGTGAACTGTAAACTTTATATATACAAGCACAATGATAATTATGCCAAATCTTGGTTTGTGAAAATGTGCTTATTGATACAACCCAAATCTTCTGCTGCAATTTCCTTTATCAGACAGCAGGGTGTTGTTGAGTGATGCAATGTATATTTCCACCTCCCAACGCAATTTCTCGAGCACCCTCAATTCTTACAATCTGAGACACAACAAATCATTCATACAAACAAACTTTAATTCACTCAAAAGGCAAATTGATTCCATCATAAACCAGAAACACATTCCATTAACATATCTGCTTTCCTACTGCAGTGATTCGAGCAAGTCTAGCTTATTTTGTGAAAAAACTACGTCATTCGGACTCGGCTCAAGTGTTAGATATGAGCATGTTTCACTAACAAATGAAACTTTTGTACTAGTGTTATCTCCTAGTCTATCCGTTAAGCGAAACCTAAGATTTCCTAGCAGTGACCGTAAGCTGATATCCCATAGTTTGATAAATCAATCAGAACTGTTTAATAACTAGAATAGAGCTAAATATTGCATCCATCATGGTACTACTACCAGCACATGTTGAAAAGAAATACTTGCTTACTTCATAGTCTGGAAAGGCTTGAGAAAGGACACTGACAGCTTCGTTATCCCGCTTTTGGTCCCCAAATTGTGGCGTGATGATCGCTCCATTGGCAATATAGAAGTTCGCGTATGAAGCAGCGAGTCTTGCACCAGGAAGTCTCAGTTTAGCCTCACCATCCTGTTGTTAGAAACCAAAAAGACCAGGAACAATGCACAATAAGACCGGGTTTTATTTTGAAACAAACAAATAATGAAGGACAAGGGAAAAACTACTGTGATATTCTCAAAAGCTGCATCTAGGCTAGGCACTGAGTTGAATGAATATGGACTGAGATGAAGAGTCGGAGGGGGGAAAATGCTTACCTGAGCAACTCCAGCAGCTTCTTCATCCGTCATAAAAAGTGGCCCCGGAACATGGAGTTTAATTATTTCTAATTTCCGACCACACGCATCTGTCTCATTTGAGAGAAAAGTGAAGGCTTCCATGGAACGTTCATACTGAGGATCTGTTTCATCATCAATCCAAGACAACAAAATAACACCAGGCTTTGCAAAGCAGCACAAATTATCAATATGACCATTCGTATCGTCATCACCTGTTGAAAAACAAGATAATACTTTAAATTTCGGAGGACTATATAGTGTTTAAAAGCTCATCAGGTTTGCTTGAGCTTGTAGATAATCAATAAGGTTTGAAAGTGACATTGAGTTAAGGTTCGGCAGAAGGGTTCGCATTTAAAAAATGAAGAACATTAAACATGCTTATCTTTAGTCATATATGAATCATTGTGATATGAAATATGCAAACATGAAATGATGATCCTCCGACTTAAAAGTTTAAAAAATAAAGAAAAAACAGAAATAGTAAGGGCTTACAGATCAAAATGAAATTCGAGATATATGTCAGATATGGAATCAAAACAGAATCGTGTACCATATAATCCGCGAGGCAACCAGATAACCTTCTTCACTCCAAGATATGCCTTAAGTTCATCCTCTATTTGTTCTTTGGTCATATTTGGGTTCCTGTTTTTGTTCAAAAGGCACTCCTCGGTCGTAAGGCAAGTTCCTGAGGGATAAAACCAAAGATGAACAAATCCAAAAATGATACATTGATTGAGGAGAAATGTACTTAAAAATTTATGGTTTGCTCATAAAACATCATTCTCTGAGCGAGAAGTGATGCCTCTAACTATGTATAAAACAATGTGTAATCTTTTGCAGCGGTACACAATATGAAAGCAATAAAAAAATTATATATTAAGTCGCAAAAACCCTTCTTTTTTAAAGCTTCTCATAGATTGAATAGTCAAGTACAGAAGAAGAAAATCAAAGCCAAAACAAGTGCATAATCTAAATCCTCCATCTTTTCATTGCTTAAGCATTCAAAATACTTTCCATGGCAAATAAAGAACCAGATCTACAGAGATCACTTGAAAAGCGACTACGTTTATAACAATGATAGAGAGCAGACAAAAGTAAATGAAGAAAAGTGATGCAGTTAACTAATTTCTGTTGAAGTTTAAGTAAAGTTCCCTAGAAAATATGCAAGAGATAACCCTGCCGGATTCATGTTATTCTTTGAAAGCTACATCTACCATTGTAATAACAGACATGGGTGCCCTGTCACGATTTGTGTCAATTGACCTTCACATTCACTTCTCTTTATCATGGTTCTCATAATAGGGTACTTTTTAATGGAAAATAAATAAAGGATAGAAGACGTAGCTAACTAGACTTCCATCTTCTGATGCAGTTAATATAATCTCCATAAAGCATTGCAGATGAAATTTTTTAATAATGCTTTATAAGATGCGATGAGAAAAGAGAGATCGTCTTTTCAAATAGCATCATATATAAACACTCGATTAATCATGTTTAAGTGTGAGCAAATGAAGGATGAAAGGGGAAAAACCCCTTTAAATTATGCAAGTACAGTTGAAAAGATGCTTCAAGTGGCCTTGGCCAACAGTTTTGACATGGCAAGCTAATCTTTCATTTTTTTCTGAAATGGCATGCACTAAAAATGCTAATCAAACAGCGGATAAATTATCGGTTTATCACCTTCTCCATCGACGTGTATACTTCCACCTTCAAGAACCATTGGATGTGGAAATCTAGGAAGCCTCTCATTTCCCAGTATCTACAAACAATCAATAACTGAAGATAAATCACCGAAATATTAAGAAGCATTGAACCTGAACAAGTAAATACATCACTAACACTAACCTTCTTTGCCACAAGAAGGTCAAGATTCCAATCTGTATAACAACCATCATCAACCCCTACAAAGACCACAACAGTTTCCTTTCAGTGAAGATGGCTGGGAGATAAACGCATAAATTAACACATTAAGATTACTAACATTTAAAATCATCAAGTTCAAGACCAGACTCTCCTGATCAACGCAATATGCAATCAAATTAAAAGTTTTAACCAACATTTTTTACGGTTTTTTCTCCTCAACCGCACAACGTACTAAGTTTAATAATCATTTTTAGAAATTTCAATCAATTAGTTCAAAGGAAAATTAGAAGGTAAGAACTTGATTTCTACTCATTGTTTGGCATGCTTTTAGAAAAAGAATCCAAATTATCTGGTATAACTTCCATATTTAATCAACACTTAAAGAATGATATTAAATTATGTTTGTTGCAGTATGAATGTGATACTAGCTCATTGTTAAATCATAATTTCAATTTTTAATAGATTGGTTGGCAGAGTACTTCAGTTGCTATCATTTCAAGTTTCAATGGATTGATTGCCTAAGGTGCATTAATTCCGAACTTTGAAATTTGCTCTTACCTCCCCAGCTATTGAAATTCCAATCGATCCCGGCAACCATGTGCTCGGGATTATCAGAGTTAACTTCTCTTTTCCTTACAACAAACTGCAAGAAGGGGAAAAACAAATTACTTAAAATATTTCAGTAACCAAAACGGAGTTCTTAACTACAAAAGGGGAATCAAACTGAAGAATAAGAGGTGCTCACAGTAGGACCAATATCACGAAACCAACAGTCATCCATGCTCATCTCAAGAACCCTGATATTTGGAGGGCAACAGACTTCGTGCATTTGCACACTGTGTATAAAGTTAATTACTTCAATAAAATTCAGCTCAAAACAATACGTAAGACATACGAAAGACAGGTTTTGATCTCTAGAACATGTACAAACCTGAGCAGCACTTGCACAGACGGTGACAGGCTCGAACTTTGAGATTGCAGTTGCGACCTTGGCAAACACATGTTGAGCGTGCTTTGCATTGTCTCGCCAATTATCAGGACGTTCCTGAAAAACAGGTAGGTTCGAATCCGTCAAACTCAACCGACTCTAAGCATGAAACTAACATCAAACGCCATCTAATGTTCCAGCCATAAGTGGATACCCTCAAATAAGGAAAAGCAGCATAATCCCCAAAGTGACAACAAAATTTACATATGATAGCTTGATGAACAGTAGTTTAGCAGCATTTTTCTGACGAATAAGATTAAAAAGAATATAACAGTGGATAAAACCCAAATCATTGAAATGAAACAGATTCAAAATATAGGCAAAAACATGATAGGAAAAAAAACATCAAACAAAAGGGTATCTACCAATTCTGAGTCATACCCATCAAAGAAGAAACATTTGTAATAAAAAACGACATACAGAGTTTGGTATGAAATCAAAGAAATGAACGAGCTGAATCCATAAGAAAGAAGAAGAAGAAAGAAAACTAACAGGCCAACCCATCCAACACTGGGAATGGGGTTCCCATTCAGCAGGCATGTGGAAACCGAGACGAGACGGCGGCGCGTTCATCTCCATCCCCGACATTTGTCAAATCTATCCTTCTGAACGAAACCCTTTTGCCTTAAACAGTTGTGTGCGTATATAAAGTAAGGACTGACAGTGACTGACGGCCGATACAGTTGGTGAAGCCTCCATATTGCAGTTTGTCAAATTGCAACGCTGAATATTCTAGCAGGGGCCCTTTTACTTTTCCTACATATTATTGCCACTTTGGTAAATATAATAATAGATTGGGTGCCTTTTTAATAAGGCTTAGATTAAAAAAATATTAAATTATATATTTTTAAATTATTTTTTTATCAAAATAAAATTTTAAATTATTTTTTTTTGGTAAAAAGGTATATATTCAGAAACATACAAAGAAAAATATTATTATATATCTTAATAAATATTCTCATAGTCGGAAGAAAAGTGAACATATAATAATACTAAAGAAACAAAGGAAATACAACTAAAAAATAAAATAAAATTATGAAACAACTTATTTCAATAATTAAAGAAATTGTTATTATTCTTAAAATTTACGGGTTTAAGCATTAACGAGTATGAAAGCGTTGACTATCAAATAAATTTGTTATACCTAAAACTAAGGATGTTCGCGTCAGTTTGGATTGGTTTTTGGCTAAAAATCATTCGATCCGAAAGTATAAATGTTTGATGTTTGAATCGGTTTGGATACTTCTAAAAAAATCCGATCTAATTAAGTGCGGCTTGATTCGGTTTGGATTTATGCGATTTTTGAATTCTAATTTTTAAAAATAATTCTTGATTTTTTTCATAAAAAACAACAACATATGTATAACAAAAGCAAAGAGTATATATTTTAACAAATGCAAGCTTGTGAAGCTTACAAAGAGAATATATATTTTAACAAATGCAAGTTTGTAAAGTTTGCTCACATTAATAGTTCAGCAGCAGTTTGTAGATAGAACCAATATTTTTCATCTTTAGGCATAGATGAGTCTATTTCTTTCCCTTTTATAAATTTAATATTGCCAAGATGTAAAATTACAGCAACCACTCGAAATATTGCTTCCTGGACAATGGTGGGAGACAAAATATCAAAGCATTGCAGCACAATGTGCCTTTCATTTGGTCTGTCCATATGTCATTCTTTGTCAATCAAATACACAAAAGACAGAGAAACCACCCAAAGCTAAAGACAAATAGAGGACACCCTATAAAGACAGAGAAATCACATTCTAAAAATCAAAATTTGCATAATATAAAGTGCATTCAAATTAAGTCAATAAGTCCTGAAATTGTTCTAGTTATAACTTCATTGTAAGAAACTATCGGTTCTTTTCGGTTTAGATCGGTTTCAGATTTTCAAACCGAAATCGAATCAAACTGTTCGGTTTAAAAAAAAACACACTAAATCGATTTCGGTTATCGATTTTTTAAATCGATTTTCGATTATTTTTTTGGATTGAATTAAATCTGAATACCCTACCTAAAACAGCATTCCAAGCCAATTCAAGACTAACAACAGCACCCCATAATGCTGCATCGACCACCGAATAAACATCAATGAATTTGTTATACCAAAACCTCCAAGAAGAGAGTTTCGGGCAAAAAATCATTATATATAAATAATATTACAAGTATTTTAATTATTTTTTAATTAAAATAAAAAATTAAATTATAGATTTTTTAAATATCAAAATTTTTAATTTTATATAACATGCTAATATCTCATTGGTAAAAAAAATTAAAAATAACATAAGTTAAAATAATTACATATAATAATTTAAATATTTATTTCAATAAAAATAATTTCTGGCTTTGTAATGGAGCAAAATCTACCTCTTCAATTATTCTAAACGGTTATATTTTAAACCCGATGAACTCATCACTTTGAGGTGATGAATTACAAATTTTTTTTATTTAAAATAATTGTAAAAAATTTAATATTATTTTAATAAAAATTATCATCTTAGGATGACGAATTTCTTAAAAATTAATTAAATAATAAAAATTATAATAACTATAAAAATATAATATTATTTTAATAAAACTCTGTAAAAAATGCCGTATATCCCAAAATAATTTCCTAACCAACCTATATTCCAAATAGTTTTCCTGATTGCCATAATGGGCTAAACAAACATTTGCATTTAGTTTCCATAAACTATTAATTTGGGTTTTGAAAACTCACACCCACATTTTTTACATTCGCATCTGAAATTTTGGATGTTTAATTTACATTAAAATTCATTACAAAAACAATCGTCGTAACTCAATTTATCAGTAAAGATTCATCATCGAAACAATCATCCTAACTCAAATTTTATATAATAAAATTTAAATACTAAAATAGATCAAAACTAATAGTTTAAGTACTAAATGCATAATTTACCCTAAACTATATTGCGACCTACACTACGTTGCAGTAGGAGTTAAACAGTTTTAAACACTTACATTGCACGATTTGAGCAAAGGAAAGAACATGTTCAAAGGGAAATAAAACATTTTACTGATTAAACACTTAAAATGGTTGAATGAAGTAAAACAAAAGGTTTTGAGGAGATAGATAAATGATGGTGACAGAGCACCACACCCTGAGATGCAGAAAACAAGAATGGCAACAACAGAACACATTATGTTGGTCTCTTGGTAATTAAAAAAGGGAGGATGCAAGCTCGGATACATCCGATACTATCTGGCCATAATCGGCCTTTATCATTTCTTGTTCCTCGGGGGCGAGTTCGCCTTTTGCGGGCTTTGTCAACACCAGAACACAGCATGTTGGTCTCTTGGTAGCTCCTGCTGTTGCAAGATCCTGAAAATGGCAGAAGAAACTAGTCAAGCAGTGTTCATCATCTACTTGAATAAACCGAAAACCTAAACTCGAAATCTACCAAAGACCCAGTCAAGAGTCAAATTGCAGGATCTATAGACGCAATTGGCTGTACATATGGGCAATGATAATGTTCTAAGGTTTTGGATAGGCAAGCAGGAGAACCACTTTAAGCATGCAGTGTCACCAAATTAAACAAATACCAGAGAGGAGGACGAAGGACGGGCGTCCGAACTTACTTCTTTCGAAGGTACATAGACATAGGGAATCTCAGCCTCTTCGCATAGAATCGGGAGATGAGTTATGACATCAATAGGAGATATGTTTCCAGCTATAACACATAATCTGCATTCAACAAAAAGATTGAAGAAACATGACCCTCTCAAATGTTATAAACCAGCTACATCACATGTTAAGATAAGGTATGAAAAGACTAAAACTATATGAACATGCTACAAGCTAGGTCTGTAAACAAGCTGAGTCAAACTCAACTCAAAAAATTCAAAATAGAATTTGACTCGATTCCAAAGCTCGCGAGCATAAAATTATCAAGCACGACTCGAATTTGAAAAAAAAAATTGAACTCGAAACATTCTCAGGCTTAACTCAATTGAAACTCAATTCAAACTCTCAAATTCAAACATGAGCTCAATTTAAACTCAAACTCGAATTCAAATGTGAACCTTTAGTATATGAAAACCTTATACTATACTTAAAAGAACTAAAAAAGGTATTTTTATTGTGTTGCTAGCAAGCTTTTTGAGTCATATATCAAATAACTCGCTTCGGCTCATTGATAACTAAACTGTGTTTGAGATTGAACTCGAGTCTATTCAATTCAAATATTGACCAAACTTTGATTGAACCAAAGTTGATTAACTCGCAAACTGTTCTTATCACTTAGAGACCAGCTAACAGACAAATGATTCGGTCCATGAAACTTACATTGGCATTCAAACAAACACATAATGATCACCTTATTCACTGGCTAAATGATGTTTCCAAAAGAAAAGTTTACCCTTTATGGCCACGCCTAATGCTTTTAACTACTTCTTTTACTCCTCTCTTCAAGCACTTGTGCTCAGATGCTGCAACAATGAAAGATCAACACATTGAGAACTCGAACACAAAACAATCTACCATATCAAGAAGCCTTCACTTTAAGCACAAATTCCACCATTAGAACTTAACCCCCCCCCAAAAAAAACACAAGCTTTAAAGTTTAAAAAGAAAAAGACCCAAAACGGAGTTACATGAAAACGATTGATTTTATATTTAAAAGATGGGAAACCTTTGCGGACGAGTTTAAGGGTTTTCTTGGAGAGCTTCTTCCCAGCAAGGGGCTTTGCGATGGGAGCAATGGCTAACATCTTCTTCCTCTCCTTCTCCTTCTGATGTGACTTTTCCACTTCGCTATCGCTTCCCATTTCCCTCTCTTTTCTCTTTCCTTTTCGCTAAGGATTGAAATAAACAGGGAAGAAATAGACAAACAGAGCAGTTCATAGCTCAAAGTTAAAAGAGTATAATGTGAAAGAAATCATACGAGGAAATTAGGGTTTTTGTATGTTGAGGGTTTAAGCTTCGTTTGTAATCCCTTAATGTGCTTTTAAGACATTTGCATTGAACTATGTAATTTGGGCTGCCCAAATCTTATTAACATTGGTGTTTGATAGAGTAAAAAGAGAGGGCGAAATGGACCCAATAGGTCCATGGGTTAAAAATTTAGTCCATTATTCAAAATTATTTTGGGATATATGATAAATGTTACAATGTATGAGAAATTCGTCACATTGGCGTGATGAGTTATAATAAAATATAATTTCTTACTAGAATTTATCACATTAAAGTGAAAAGTTTGAATAAAAATATTTATTTATTAAAACTCATGACCTCGATGTGATGAAATTTTCCTAAATTATAACATTTGTCGTATATCCCTAAATAATTTGTTTGGTAAGTAATTAGCCCGCCTACTGTATTGGGCCAATTTTTTAAAAAAGAGATTGGCTCTAGAAAATATTTATTGTTTTTTATTTTTATTTTCAAAAAATAATTTTTATTTTAAATTTTTTTGAAAATTAAAAAAATTATATTTGATTAACATAAATGAAAACTTGAATTCATAAATAACAATAGTTAAAATATATTTATTATCTATTTTTTTTAAATAGAGATGAACAAATAGTTTTTAAATAATTATATTAAAATAGAATTATAAGAAAATATAAAACAATAAATTTCATACAAAATTTTATAACACAAAAATTATTTTAGTTTATAACATGAATATAATGTTAATGCATATTAGATATCAATTAAATTAAAAAATACGCACAAAATATTGTTGTAAACAAGAGCACACAATAAATAAAAAATAAGTTTAATGGTATTTAAGGTCCTCCAACTTTTGAAAAAAAAAACTAGCATAGCCTCAATGTGATCCTTGAACTAAGAAAAAAATCAATCTAACCTTTTGATTAACGAAATCAAACATATTTCTAAATTCATTGAAATTTAAAAATTAAAATATTGACTTTTTTACTAAGTTCGAGGGCTTAATTAATTTTTTAGAAAGTTTAAGGACTTAATTAATTTTTTAGAAAAATTAAGAAATCATTTAAATATAAAATATAAAATATAAATAATTATCATGATATTTTATACATTAAATAGAAAATTACTAAAAAAATTAAAGTATTAAAAAAATTAGTTTAAGGACCAAATTGGGTGTAAAAATAGTTTATGGACCACATTTTTTTGTAAAATTTTGAGGGTTTTATATACCATTAAATTAAAAAGGTTATTGTTAAAAGGATTTGAGCTTGTGTAAGTTAAGTAAAAAAACTAGATTCTATTTTTTTTTCAAATTTTCAAAATAATTTTAATAAAAATAGTAAAAACATTTTTTTATGTTTTCATATTTTCACTCATTTTTGTTTTTATTTTCCAGAAATTATTTTCTAATTTTACAAAAAATCTATTTTCCAAAAAATAAAAAAAATAGTTTATATTTTTTAGAACTAAACGAACCGTTAAATTCTTGAACCATGATTCAATAATAAAATATATTTTTGTTATTTTCTTTAATTTATTCATATTTTTGTGAGTCTTTCTATTTTTCTCGTTAATTAGCGATGAAGAAGAAGATGAGTCTTTGTAGTTACAAAAAAGACATTTGAGACTGTTGAGAATGACTATAACATTTAGAGTAAAAAAGAGTAATTTTAACGGTCGGGATTAGAGTTGCTTAAAGAGTTGAACAGTTCGTGAGTAGTTTGAATTTAACTCGGTCAAAATTTGGTAAACATTCGACTCGAGTTGGCTCGATTCAAACTCGAACTCGACTCAAGATCTTAACGAGCTGAGCCGAGCAAAGTCTAACTCGACTCGATAAGTTCGCGAGCAACTCGTTAATTTTTTAAAATATATTTTTAGTAATTACTTCAAAATTATTTCGTTCAAAAAATAAATCTAAACAATAACTATTAATTTATTAACAAATAATAAAAAATAATAAGTTAGCTAATCTATTATTTTTTAATAAATAATAAAATATTATTAATTAATAATATTATTTTAATACACAAAATCCAACCCTAATATCCTCGTATAGTATTAGTAAATTTTATTTTTAGTTAAAAAATAAGGTAAAATTTTTAGTGACCTTAACGAGCAGCGAGTCGAGTTGAGCATCAAGAATTTTTAACAAGCACGAGTTGAGCACTTTCCAACTCTCAATTGACTTGCTCGATAAACACTCCTGGTCGGGATGTAATCAAGATTCTAATTCAAGAGATAAGGTATAACTAACAATATAAAATATAAAATCAAATTGAAGCTCTAAATACATGTTTATTCTTATATATTTTTTAATAATAAAAATTAGGGGGAGGGCAGTGGCCCCTAACCTTACACATAATTTCGTCCATATTTAGTTGTAAAAAAGAATAGAGTAAATTATGTACATAAACTAGTAATTTTAGTTTATTTTAATATCTAAACTATCAGTTTCAGTCTATTTATTATCTAAAATTTTATTTTTTTCAAAATCATACATAATCGTTAAAAACTTAACTCGTTTAGTACCTAAACTATTAGTTTTGGTATGTTTTAGTATCTAAACTTTTGTTTTTTTTTTCCAAATAGATTGTTAAATTTTGAACGATGGTATTAAGATAAAACAAAAACTTAACTTTATGTATGATTTTGTAAATAATAAAAGTTTATATTTTCATATTTTGTAAACAAAAACTTAACGTTTTTTTTATGTTTTCATATTTTCACTCATTTTTGTTTTTATTTTCTAGAAATTATTTTCTAATTTTACAAAAAATCTATTTTCTAAAAAATAAAAATAAAAATAGTTTATATTTTTTAGAATTAAACGAACCCTTAAATTCTTGAACCATGATTCAATAATAATTTGTTTTTTGCTTTTCTGATATTTTTTTGTTATTTTCTTTAATTTATTCATATTTTTTGTGAGTCTTTCTATTTTTCTCGTTAATTAGTGATGAAGAAGAAGATGAGTCTTTGTAATTACAAAAAAGACATTTGAGACTGTTGAGAATGACTATAACGTTTAGAGTAAAAAAGAGTAATTTTAACGGTCGGGACTAAAGTTGCTTAACGAGTTGAGCAGTTCGTGAGTAGTTTGAATTTGACTCGGTCAAAATTTGGTAAACGTTCGACTCGAGTTGGCTCGATTTGAACTCGAACTCGACTCAAGACCTTAACGAGTTGAGCCGAGCAAAGTCTAACTCGACTCGATAAGTTCGCGAACAACGCGTTAATTTTTTAAAATATATTTTTAGTAATTACTTCAAAATTATTTCGTTCAAAAAATAAATCTAAACAATAACTATTAATTTATTAACAAATAATAAAAAATAATAATAAAATATTATTAATTAATAATATTATTTTAATACAAAAAAATCCAACCTTAATATCCTCGTATAGTATTAGTAAATTTTATTTTTAGTTACAAAAATAAGGTAAATTTTTTAGTGACCTTAACGAGCAGCGAGTCGAGCAATAAATTTTTTTAACAAGCACGAGTTGAGCACTTTCCAACTCTCAATCGACTTGCTAGATAAGCACTCCTAGTTGGGATGGAATCAAGATTCTAATTCAAGAGATAAGAAATAACTAACAATATAAAATATAAAATCAAATTGAAGCTCCAAATACATGTTTATTTTTATATATTTTTTAATAATAAAAATTAAGGAGAGGGCAGTGGCCCCTGACCTTACACATAATTTCGTCCATGTTTAGTTGTAAAAAAGAATAGAGTAAATTATGTACCTAAATTAGTAATTTTAGTTTATTTTAATATCTAAACTATTAGTTTCAGTCTATTTTATTACCTAAAATTTTATTTTTTTTAAAATCATACATAATGTTTAATTTTTATTTCATTTTAGTACACGTCGTTAAAAACTTAACGCGTTTAGTACCTAAACTATCAGTTTTGATATGTTTTAGTATCTAAACTTTTATTTTTTTTTCAAAATAGAACGTTAAATTTTGAACGATGGAATTAAGATAAAACAAAAACTTAACTTTATGTATGATTTTGTAAAGAATAAAAGTTCAAATATTGAAACAAATAAAAAATGATAATTTAAATACTAAAAGTGTAATTTACCCAAAATATATCTTGAGGGGTGAGAAAAAATCTAATCGACCCGAAAAACTTATTTTTTTGACTCGACTCGATTTGAAAAAAACTCGACTTGAAGTAATATCGAGTTGTAATTTCATAAACTATACTAAAAAAAATCAAGTTAAAATCTAGTTGTAAAATACAACTCGAATAACTTAAAATTTTTAATAATTAGTGGATAAAATTTTAAGTTTGAGTCGAGTTCTTTGATTCTGTATGATATATGTATATCACATATAAAAGAAATATATATGTATTATATTTTTTTTTATCAAAAATCACACATAAATGGATTGTTATATATATGTATTGTATATGATCATAAAAAATTATTTAAAGTCAAATTAGATAATATCATAATATTATAAATATTTATAATTAAATTTAAACAAAAATTTAAAAATTCGACTCGACTCGACTTGAAAAATATATATGTATATCATATATAAAAGAAATATATATGTATTGTATTTGTTTTATAGAAAATCACACATAAATGGATTGTTATATATATGTTGTATTGTATATAATCATAAAAACTATTTAAAGTCAAATAAAATAATATCATAATATTATACATATTTAGAATTAAATTTAAACAAAAATTTGAAAATTCGACTCGACCTGACTTGAAAAAAATTTTAAGTCAACTCCAAGTTGTAAAATAGGACTCGTCAATTCGAAAATTTTTTACCCAACTCGCCACGTTATCCATAATCCTCGTGAATCACATCCATTAATTTTAAAACAACTTTCAAATAACTGTCACTCTTTATTTACACGTAGGAAAAATATGAAGATTCATCTTGAAAAAAATGAAATTTGTTGGGATCACATATGACGTGATGAGCCGAGACCATCTAATAATTTTATGATTTTCCGAGTAAATAATATTTTTTTGAAAAAAATAGAATAATAAATATGATAGAATAGCCTTTTTCATTCTTCACCTAACTTTTCTTTAAACAATTAGGTAAAGTACAATATATTTATATTAAATAATTAGAAACAATATAATTTTATAAAAATTAAAAAGTAAATGAAAAGGCTAATTTAATAACTTTCCGTTAACTGCTAAGGTAATTAAGTTAGAAATAATTTATAAAAATAACATTTATCATTCATATTTATTTTATAATTTCTGTTTGAAATTTCAAATAATTTATTTTAATAATATTATTAAAAAATAATTTTATACTATTTCAATAAAAGTATAATATATCTTATCAATATTTATAAGTAAAGTACACAAATGGTATATTGATTATATGATATTATTTTATTGAGTCCCTTAACTATTAAAAGTTATAAAATGGTCATCTGACAATTAATTATGTTCTTAACTCGTCCTTTTTCGTTAAAAAATTGACGATCTTTGTGAGTTGCACGTTAATCCGCTGACTTAGATATGATAAAATTTGATCTTATAATCTCAAACAACTATCATATTCTATTTAATATGTTAACGTCCAACTCACGTAAACGTTATTTTTTTTAAACCGAAAGGTCATTTATGACTTATAAGTACTTCACCATCATAATTAGACTGGCCAGCCGAATTACTGATCCCCATCATTGTTGCATAAACAAATTTTAAAAAACAAACAAATAAACGCCTCTAATATTATCATATTGTGGCATTTGGAAGGAAAATGCCGCTAAAAATACCGTTATAGAACAATTTTGATGTAGTGATCGTAATTAAAGTTGTATTAATCTCATCAAATAGGCATTGCCAAACCTATGTTACAAGTCACTTATAAATAGCTTAAGCTTAGCATCAAACGAAGATAAACATTGATCGGAAACAGCAAGAAACCTCATAATGTGGCCCATTTTCTTCACTCTCATCTTCCACTTTTGCTCCCTTTCGGCAGTTATTTCAGCAGTTTCCTTTACCAGAATTCAACTGCCTACAAATGCGACGGGCCCTGAGGCACTGGCTTTCGAGCTGGGTACCGGAACGTTCTATACCGGTGTAGCCGACGGTCGAATTCTAAGATATCAGGGTGCAACCAATCGCTTTGTCGATTTCGGATTCGCAGCTCCTAATAGGTGAATTCTATATTTCTATTTAATCGGTTAATTCGGTTAAAATCGAACAATGAACACTTCTGGTAACATTTTTTGTTTTTGTTTTGGTAGGTCGAAATCGGTATGCGATGGCACGAGCACTTCGAATCCGAACCCAGTTTGTGGAAGGGTATTAGGGTTGGCATTGCACCACCGGACGAGAAGGTTGTATGTTTGTGATGCGTTTTTCGGATTCGGAGTGTTGGGTCCGAGTGGAGGAAGGGCAGCCATACTTTCCACCGCCGCGGACGGCGAGCCTTACCGATTTTGCAATGCTGTCCACGTCCATCAGCAAACCGGAAATGTCTACTTCACTGATACCAGTTCTGTTTATGGTATAAGGTATCTTAGTTGTCTCTCTCAAATTCTATATCTCTTACCATATTTTAAAGAGTAATTAAATCAGAAAAATTATAAATCAGAATTTTATTTTAAAAACCAAAAAATCCTAAAATATATTTAAATTAATAAATTTTGAGAAGAACAAAGACTTAATTGTAATTATTTAAAAGAAATTAATAATCTAAAATTAATTAAACCATCAATACTTTTTAACGTGTGGATATAAAATCATTATAAAATAATAATTTAAATATTTATTTTGACTAAATAAATATTAAAAAACTACATTAGTGCTTGGAAATTGAAGTGAATTTATTAAATCAGAAGTAATTTTATCACTCATTTAAAATTTAAAATAACATAATTTAAATGATATATTTAACCTTTTAACCATTCAAAAATAATATATATGTTATATAAATAAATTCAAATGAAATTATTATTATATATGAAATATATCCATTTAAATTTATAATAAAAATATAAATAAAAAATATAATTACAATAAAAATATATTTTATAATAACTCGTTATTAATATTTTAATATATAAATAATGAATTTTATTTATTTTTAAGTAATTAAATAAATTATTAAGTAATAAATTATTTTTTAATAATGTCAATATTAAATTATTAAAATAAAATATATATACATAATTTAGTAGAGCTCATATATGGTAAAATTATAATTTGATTCAAAACCCAAAGTTGAAAATACAAAAGCTACAAATATGAGCTTTTGCGATTGGTTGAATTCACCGTTTTTACCGTATTTTTTTCATTTTTACTTGTTTGAGGTCGATTTTACGGTTAAAACAGACTTTTCAACTGAAAATACTTTTTAAAAGCCACATCAAACGAGACTCAAGTCCAACACTACAATAAAAATCACTATAAAATCAATTAATACCGAAGATGACACTTCCTTTTCTTCTTTAGTTCTTTTTCTCTTTAGACCTTCTAAATTGTACAACATTGACTCTATGTAATACTATTATGAATGATCGTGTGCAACTCTTTTTCTAAAATTAGAAGGGATGAATCATCTATAACCGTAACAATCCAAATGTTAACCTAAATAATATTAATGTATGATATTTATCTAACATTAACATCTGTTTCTCTCATCTTGTAGAGAGCTGGAAACTGCAATAAGTGTTAAAGATTCAACAGGGAGGCTGTTGAAGTACGACGTAAGAACCGAGCAGGTGACAGTGTTATTCAGGAATCTTTCGGGTGCAGCAGGGGTATCGGTTGATGAAAACGAGAGATTCGCCCTGGTTTCCGAGTTCATTGCGAACAAGACTCGAAAAATTCGGCTCCGAGGCCGTCGACCTTTGGAGTCCGAAATCGTAAACACTCAGCCGACGCCGGATAACATCAAGAGCACGAGATTCGACAATTTCTGGTTAGCAGCAGCAAGGGTGGATCCAGTAACAAAATCGAGTTTGTTGCCTATAGGACAAAGGATCAATGGAAATGGGAATGTCTTACAAACAGTTAACCTTGAGCCATGGTATGGTAATAAATCAGTGAGTGAAGTTCAAGAGTATGCTTCCAAGCTTTATATAGCATCACGGCTGGTGGATTTCGTTGGTGTTCTTTTGAAGTAATACTCAAACTGGTGACAATAAAAAGAAAGTGGCAGCAAAATAAAAGTAGGTTTCCATGGCAGCCCTTTCTCTCCATCATGTAATGAAGTTGTCATGATACAAGTTACTCAGACTTTTTTTTCAATTTATAAAGGCTTAATTATAAAATAAGTACCCAAATTATAGTGTTTTTCAGGAATAGGTGCCTAAACTATTTTTTGAATGATCTCAGTGCTTGACGTTACAAAAGTTGCCACTTTAGGTGTTCGGGTCATCAACGGTGTTAATTTTTTCCTTTAAGTGACACATGTTACAACATGGTAATTTTAAAATTTTAATTTAAAATTAAAAAATGGAAATTATATTTAAAAAAACAAAGAAATTTCAAAATAACCCAAAACTTTGAAAACTTTCATTTCAACCCCTAAACTTACGTCGGGCACCACCCTTTGTCGTCGACGAAGCTCCACCTGACCTCACCTCCATCGATGACCAAAACCCCAATGAAATCATGATTGATCGCTGACCGATCGATGTTGAATCGACGTTTTGTACCCTGCGAACCCTAGGATGAAAATTGCAATTCTGACGATCAAACGACAACAACTACGACAGCGTATGATTAGGAGGATGGAAGGGACTACGTCGAAGGTAATTGTAACACCCTTAGACCGATACGAGTGACCCGATCCAATCTGAGGTGTCACATTCGGGTCACCGGAGTGACCCACAGTAAAAATCCAACATAAATTAAATTTTTTTGTTAAAACTTGTAAAATCATAAAATAATTTTTAATTAAAATACAAGTTCAGAAAACCATTCATATATTACAAACAAAATTAAAATTGTACAAGTTCCATACTCAGTATAAAAAAATAAAATATGACCTACATGCCCCCTAATTACACTTGCACCGTACTCTGCAAACAAAGCCGAAGGAACTCCCATTACTGATGTCGATAATTGAACTGAATTTGTTCTTTTAACTTGAAATAGTGAGTAAAAGAGTGAGCTTTGGGAAGCTCAGTAATACATAACTACCAAAAGATGTTGAAAGACATGCAGATAATTAGCAAGCATTTAAAATTTTCTCATTGGTTCAGGTATCTACATGTTTCCTTGATGAGCTGAGGTTCCACTGATATTCTTCGGATAACAGACAAGTAGCTTATACCTCAGAGGAAACATTCAGAAGACTAGGTTCAAGATATTGAAACAATGTCTAGTGTGTTCCTTCAAAACCAGACTAAAATGTAATCCTGGTTAAAAAAAGTAGTAGTTATTTCAGCAAAACATGTTTTTAAAATCACTATAGTACTCTCCAGACGAATACTTCATGTGAAATTCCCCAAGACATCATCCATAAGGACTTACCCTAGACCTTTAAGATCTAGGAGTCCAATATGAATGATCAAAACATAAAGGATTTACCAGCTAGCCGAACCTCATAGACTTCATAATCCTACCCAATCATTACCTCAATAAAACAGTTTCATATAGAGCTAGTAATATAAAAAAAGATAAATCAGAAGTTGGGTTTTTATTTAAAATATAGAGTTTCCCTCCAACCGCACACTAAATGCAGTACCCTAGAATAGGCATCCATAAGGACTTACCCTAGACCCCTAGGATCTAGGAGTTCAATATGAATGATTGTGCGTGGCGATGCGTGTGACTGGTGACAGGGGCAGTGACGGCGGCCGAACACTCCGAGGGCAACCAAACATCACAAACAACTCAGATCAGTCTAGAAATCAACCAAAACTCGATGAAAATTAAATAGAAAAACAACTGAAGCTTACCCTAATGGCGGATGGAGAAAACGACGACATGAGAGAACGATATCGGTTGAGTTATGGTCAGAACTGAGTGGAGACCCTGATGGCGGTGGTGGTGAGGCCAACCGATGAAGGAATCGACACGAAAATTGTAAAAACCATGATGACGGGTGAAGCTTTATGACAAGGCTTTCTCGGTTGATTCACAACAAACGGTGGGTTTAAACGGAGAGAGACCAGTCAGGTTTTGCTCGGCGTGAGACGATGAGTCGAATGATGGTAGTGTAGGGGCCTACGATAGTCTGTGGTGGACAAAATCGTAAGGAAAAGAAAATGACGATTTTGGGTTTTTGACGAGCAAAAAATCACTTATTCACGACGAACGACATCGACTTTCAACAAATTTGCAGAGGGATTTTGATCCGGTCGGAGATCATTGAACGGAGGAGCGATGAGCTTGGGAAACCTTTCCTAATTATTTTTTTTTAA
The DNA here is from genome assembly GCF_006381635.1 of Hibiscus syriacus. Classification (NCBI taxonomy): domain Eukaryota; kingdom Viridiplantae; phylum Streptophyta; class Magnoliopsida; order Malvales; family Malvaceae; genus Hibiscus; species Hibiscus syriacus. The sequence goes on from NW_024062369.1 coordinate 29,533, forward strand.
GTTTGGTTCCAATCCAATAAGAAAGAAATCATCTGGAATTTAAAATCCAGGCTAAGTAACTAGAAAACATATTTTTATATAAAATATACTAGAACAGTGCCCTAGCTTAAACAGTAAGGCTTGAGGTATCATTCATTCTTCCAGGTCACGGGTTCAATCCCACCAAACCTTATATATTTTTCAAAGTTAAAGACTGATGAGATAATTTCAACTTAGGTCCCTGAGCTTCCTGTAATTGTCGAAAACTGACATCAAGTTTTCAAAGTTTTTTACGATTTGGAGATTTTGAGGGTTTTTTGTAATTTAAGAGAAATTAGTTTTTTTAATAAATATAATAATATTTTAATATTTAAAAAAAATAAACTTCAAAATTATCATATTGTGACACGTGTCACTTAACGAAGGAGATTAACGTTGTTGACGGCCACATCTAAACCTAAACCTGACCCGAACTTTTTTTTTTTAATAAAAAGATCGACCTAATAGGGTCAAAACGAGTCAGAACCCGTCGGATTCTGTGCTCATCCCTGCTCTCTAATGCCATTCTGGCCAAGCTTTGCTAATCCAATTGCTACGAGGAATAACCACCATGTTGTTTCAATTGTTTATTAACATTCAAAATAAAAAATATATTTTACCTTATCCAAAGACAAAATGATTTAAATTCTTCGAAACTTAATTTCATATATATTAATATAAAATTTTGTAAGTAAATGATAAATTTTTGGTGAAAAAAAGGAGAATAATAAATATGGTAGAATAGCATTTTTCATTCTTCACCTAACTTTTCTTTGGCAACAGCCATTTAATGTTGGTGTAATAATTATTTAAGCTTTTAGGTTGATTAAAAACTAATTAGTAATTTATGATATTCGTCACTATGACGAGTTTCAATAAAATATATTTTTTATAGAAACTTGTTATTTAAATATATCATATTTTAATAAAAAAATATTTTTTTTTCAAAACTCGTCACGTCCACATGACGAGTTTGAATAAAAATATTTTTTAAAATTCGTCACCTTCATATGACAAATTCACCATTCGCTGTAGTAAATACCATAGTTACGAAAATAGACTTTTGAATAAATTTATCCACCATAATTATTGGGCTAAAATAACCCTTTTCTTTAAATAATTAGGTAAAGTACAATATATTTCCATTAAATAATTAGGTACAATATAATTTCATAAAAATTTTAAAATTAAATAAAAAGGTTAACTTAATAACTTTTCATTAACCGTGAATAGACATAAATCGAAGGGAGTGATCCAGATAATCGTTTTTTCTAAAAATTTTAAATTATTATACATTTTAGATTTTTTTTGTATTTTTTATTAATGATCGAAATTTTACCATGTAAATACATATTATATGAATATGATTTCTTCAAAAAAAAATTAAACTCCTTAAAATCGAGTATTACAATCCATCATTTATAAAATTGATTTAAATTTGTCATGATTTAAATTTTAATTGCATAGAGATGTGTAAAAAGATCTGATTCGATCGATCTGATCCGTTGATATGGTGATCGGATACAAATATGATAAATAGGCATCGCCAAACCTATGTAACAGGTCCCTTATAAATAGGTGAAGCTTATTAGCATCAAACGAAGATAAATATTGATTGGAAACAGCAAGAAACCACGTAATGTCGCACATTTTCTTCACTCTCATCTTCCACTTTTGTTCCCTTTCGGCGCTTATTTCAGCAATTTCCTTTAACAAGATTCAACTGCCTGCAAATGCGACGGGCCCTGAGGCGCTGGCTTTCGAGTTGGGTACCGGAACGTTCTACACCGGTGTAGCCGACGGTCGAATTCTAAAATATCAGGGTCCGGCCTCTGGCTTTGTCGATTTCGGATTCTCTTCTCCTAACCGGTGAATTCTACGTTTCGATTTAATCGGTTAATTCGGTTAAAACAAAACAATGAACATTCATAGTGACGCTTTACATTTTTTATAGGTCGAAATCGGTATGCGATGGCACAAGCGCTTCGAATCCGAACCCAGTTTGTGGAAGGGTATTTGGAATGGCATTGCAATCCCGGACGAGAAGGTTGTATGTCTGTGATGTGTTTTATGGGTTCGGAGTGTTGGGTCCGGGAGGAGGATTGGTAACCATACTTTCCACCGCCGCGGACGGCGAGCCTTACCGTTTTTGCAATGCTGTCCACGTCCATCAACAAACTGGAAATGTCTACTTCGCTGATGCCAGTTCTGTTTATGGTATAAGGTCCGCCTCTTTCGGATTCTTCATTTTATAAAATAATTTTTGTCTAACAAAATAACCGTCCGCTACCGCAATAACACCAGCTGCGATGTTGTTTAGAATCGTTATTAAATAACCGTGATACTCGTAATTAGAGATGGGCATGGGATCCGAATTCGATGGGTTCTGATCCGACCCAATCAGATCGGGTTTTTAAAAAAAGGGTTCGGGTCAAGTTTCTTTTTAATCTGAAGTTCGGGTCGGGTTCGGGTTTAGGGTGAAAAATATCTGACCCGATCCAACCGAAAAAATATATAATTGTACCTTAAATATTTAGGAATAATTATAAGAATACCCCTTTATATATTATTATTTTTTCAATTAAGTCATTATTTTTATTGAATAAAAATAATTTTTTATTTTTTCTGGTTGAATCGGGTCGGGTTTTTAAGTTATATATCGGGTCGGATTCCGGTCGGGTAAAAACTTGTTTCGGTCGGGTTTCGGGTGGAGGACTCCTTGTTCTCGGATTGGGTCGGGTGGACAAAAAACCCGACCCATGCCCATCCCTACTCGTAATCACCATAATAATATCCGTTATATTCATAAATCACGATTAGTGCAACACGATTAAAAACACGACCACAATCTTATAATTTGACATTAGTATTTCGAGACGAACTAAAGAACAACTGTCTCTCATCTTGTAGAGAGCTCCAAACTGCAATAAGTGTTAAAGATTCAACAGGGAGGCTGTTGAAGTACGACGTAAAAACCGAGCAAGTGACAGTGTTGTTCAGGAATCTTTCGAGTGCAGCAGGGGTATCAGTCGACGAAGAAGAGAGATTCGCACTGGTTACCGAGTTCACTGCCAACAGGACTCGAAAGATTCGGCTCCGGGGCCGTAGACCTTTCGAGTCCGAAATCGTAAGCTCTCAGCCGACGCCGGGCAACATCAAGACGACGAGATTCGACAATTTCTGGTTAGCAGCAGCAAGGGTGGATCCAGTAACAAAGTCGAGTTTGTTGCCTATAGGACAAAGGATCAATGGAAATGGGAATGTCTTACAAACAGTTAACCTTGAGCCATGGTATGGTAATAAATCAGTGAGTGAAGTTCAAGAGTATGGTTCCCAGCTTTATATAGCATCACGGCTGGTGGATTTCGTTGGCGTTCTTCGGCGTTGAAGTAATCCTGAAGCTGATGATGTTAAAAAGAGGGTAAAATACACAAACAGTCCCCCAACTATTTAAAAGTTACAAAATAGTCCTTTCATTATAGGGCATTCCTTGTTGAGTCACTCGAATATTAAATTACAAAATGGTCATCCGACTATTCATATGTTCCAAATTCATCATTTTTTTATATAATTGACGATTATCATATCTCAGTCATCATGTTAACGTTCAACTTAGACAATCGCCAATTTTTTAAACGAAAATGATAAGTTTGAACATAATAAATAGTCGGTGACCATTTTATAACTTTTAATAGTCGAGGGACTCAACAAAGCAACACTATATAATTGGAGGATTATTTTATAACTTTTAATAGTCAAGAGACTTAATAAAACAATATTCGAACATAAAATATAAAAATTACAACTAAATTTAAAGCACGAACCAAGTGTAACTTAATAAAATATAAAGGGATGGTTGGTTGCCGAGGAGAATCCAAACATATAAAAGAAACTAATACGAACATAAACATCTTAAAAAATTAATAATACAATCTTATTTATTCAAACTCCGATTAGTAACACCCCCTACTCATGTTTCTTATAATGCCTACAATAAAACACATGCAAAAAGAAATAAAATCGGGGTCGTGCACGTGTTTTCATATCATAGAAGAACACGAAAAAGCACGGTCATTTTCGTTTTGGTAGAGTATACAAATGGTATCCATTACATGATAGTGTTTTATTAAGTTTTTCAATTATTAAAAGTTACAAAATAGTCTTTCGACTATAGAGTGTTGTTTTGTTGAGTTCTTCGACTATAGAGTGTTGTTTGTTTAACTTAATAAACAAACGATTCACAAAAAATATTCGAACTTCTAACCCGTATATCATCTTTTGCATATTAGTATAAAAATTCATATAGGTATGTTGTAGAATGGTGCTGAATGTGACATAATTTGTGTTAGGTCAAAATGCGTGTGCGACGGCAAGGACATCTTGAAGCCAAATCCGATCTGTGGGAGGCCGTTAGGGATGGCGTTGCACCATCGGACGAAACGGCTGTACGTTTGCGACGCGTTTCACGGATTCGGAGTGTTGGGTCCTAAAGGAGGTTTTGTAACGCCACTTTCCACCGCTGCTGATGCGGAACCTTTCCGCTTCTGCAACGCAGTCTACGTCCATCAACCGACCGGAAATGTCTACTTCACCGACGCCAGTTCGGCTTACGATATAACGTCTGTTAATTTCCTATTTTTATTTCTTCCTTCAATATATCTTAGGATAAATTATGCGTTTAGTACCTAATCTATCAATTTTTTCAAAACCAAACCTTAAAGTTTAGTTTTTATTTTATTTTAGTATGCCGTTAAAAACTTAATGTTAAGTTTTGAAAAAAATGAAAGTTTAGGTACTAAAACGGACCAAAATTGATAGTTTATGTACTAGATACGTTAAGTTTTTAACTGCGGGTACTAAAATGAAACAAAAACTAAACATTAGATATTGTTTTGAAATTTTTAAAAGTTTAAATACTAAATGGAATAAAACTGTTAGTGTAGGTACTAAACACATAGGTTATCCTATATCTTATTGGTATACTATCAAAATTAATCCCTCAATATTTACTCGAATGATCATTTTTACTCATATTCTTTTATATAATTCTTTGCCGTTTAACTATTTAATTTTTTAGTCAAAATAACTCTTATTAAATAAAAATAATTACTTAATTAATAATATATAATTAATAATATATATATATATATTATTGATTTCAGTGCTGAATCTAGAAATTTAGAAATAGAGGACTAAAAATTTTAATACTTTTATTTTCCAGTAAAACGAATATGAAACGTTTCTTATTTTTTTCTCACTCCCCTAAAATATTGAACTATATTTAATTACTTAAATAAAATAATAGGTATACACTTGGTCTCCTTGACGGCTAAATACATCTACCTCTGATTGACGTGATATTTTTCCATACGCTTAATTGTTTATGTGTCACATGTTATGTGCTATATATTATATATTATGCTATCTTCTTGAGTGATTTGATACATTTTACTTCATTATATTAAATGGGGTAACACGTGAAATAGCATTATCTTATGTGACATAATGTATATCACATCATCATTTTGGATGACGTAATATATATTTTATCATTACTTGATAATACGATGCACACTACACCAATAAATTAACATATATATGTAAATATCATGTTAATAATATATTAACTCTTTGATCCATAAATTAAAAAATAAACCGTGAATGACGAAATTTGATCTTATTTTCTCTGCCCTAAACCGCTACTTTTTATATTTTTAAGGATAATTGATATAATACAAATCTCTTTAATTTTAATTAGATCCTTATTTTATTAAATAAAAATATTTGTTTATATTTATATAGAATCGAGTAGAGTCGGATGCAAATTTTTATACCTAAAAGTAAAAATTAGCTGACCCTATTCCCATATGTAATGGGGTAAGGAGGAGGTAAGATAGTAGGCTGCCCCCAACGTTAGGTTGAGAGCAGCTTCCGTGGAAGACCTCCGTTATGAATTGCCCTGAGTGAGACTCGATTCCACGACCACAAGATTAAGAGCCTTGAGTTCTACCTAGCTGGGTAATTCTTAAACATGTACCTTGGTGGGTCCTTCTCTATTCTTCTTTAAGCGCTTAAAGAATATTTGATGTGATATATCATGTCAGGAAAAATAATAATCGATATCTATTACATTAATAATTAAGTAAACGTGACCTTAAAAATAAACTAATTGATGATTTTATATAAAAAAAAGAGTTATTTAAAAAAAACAAAATGTAAAAATAGTTAAAGTGTTAAAATAATAAAATAACTCTTTAATAAAATATTAAAGATAATTTTGAAATTATATATAAAAATATTGGCAAAAAGACATAAGACGTCCCTGTACTTTTAAAAAGAAATTAATGTGGCAATCGTATTATTTTTTTCCTTAATGTGACTCTCCAACTCAGAAAATAAATCCAATGTAATTCTTTTACCAATGTTTTTTGTCGTTGACTATTTTAATACTAGCGTGCTAGTTCATGATGCTGAAATGGCAATGCATCTATCATATTTGAGTTACTAATGTAGTTAATCTGCCAAGTCATCCGTCACCCTGAACTGTCATGTCAGCATCGTAGACTACCACATCAGCATTGTAACGATCAACAGCGAAAAACGTTGGTCAAATGGCTACATTGGATTTATTTTATGAGTTAATGTTCAGCTTTTCGATAAACTCCAGAATTGCATACCGAACTTTATAATTAACGGCATCCTTTCGTGCCTTCACATTTTTTCTCATTCAACGAGTGTTAAATATCATGATCATAAGCGTTACATCTCACTTTGGTTAGCCTTTTATACCTTTCCTATGCTTATAAATACTAACAATTTCACACAAAATAGGCATAAACTTGTTGCTTTTATCTAATATGGCTTACATTAACATGCTAATCATGTTCTTGCTTTCCTTCTTTGTTTCCTGTTTTCCTTCTGTGTTCCGTTGCGAAATTTTCCGAACGATTCCATTGCCACCGGCCGCTACGGGTCCCCAATCCATTGCCTTCGAGCTGGCGACCGGACGGTTCTATGTCGGTGTAGCTGACGGTAGGATTCTACAATACAACGGACTGAATGGATTCGCGGAGCACGGGTTTACCGGTCGGAACAGGTCTAAGGCATTGTGTGATGGAGTTACTGATCCGGATTTGGGGCGAGCGTGCGGAAGACCGTTCGGCTTAGGCCTCCATTACGCAACGAATCAGCTCTACATTTGTGATGGATACATTGGTCTCATGGTGTTAGGTTCCGGTGGACGACTAGCTGCTCCAGTCTCGACTGGTGCGGAGGGCGTGCCTTACCGCTACTGCATGGGAATAGATGTTCACCAACTATCCGGAAATGTCTTTTTCTCTGATTACACCACTGCCTATGATCTAAGGTTCATTCTTCTTTCGCAATACACGATTCTGTTTTTGTTCCGGTTTTGCGGATTTACATCGATTAATAACATGTTGTAGAGATGCTGCGAAAGGGTTGGCGCCGAACGATTCCACGGACTCAACGGGGAGGTTGTTAATGTACAACCCGAGCACGAGGCGAGTGACAGTGTTGCTAAGGAACCTCTCAGGGCCAGCAGGGGTAGCAGTTAGCCAAGATGGGTCATATGTTCTGGTCTCCAACTACAATTCTAACAATACCATAAGGTTTTGGCTCATGGGTCCTAGAGCCGACACCTACGACATCGTAAACATCCAGGTGAGGCCGAAAAACATCCAGAGAACCCTACTCGGAGACTACTGGCAGGCGGCGGCGATGGTAAAACAAGCGACGCAGACATTGGTGCCGATAGGCCAACGGATCAACGGCTCCGGCAGGGTCCTTCAGACATTAAATTTAGAACAATGGTATGGCAACAACTTAGTCAGTGAAGTGCAGGAGTTCCGGGGTTCACTATATATAACATCTCCATCCGTGGACTTTATTGGCGTCTATACGGTCTAAAACCGTCCTCGAAGTCGAACCAAAATCCGATTCAAGAATCAAATCTCGATATCTGCAATCCCTTACTTTATCCGCAAGTTAAGTAAAAGAAAATGTAGTTTTACTTCTATATTATGGCTGCAAAAATTAGACCTTCCATGAATAAAAAAGTGTTCTATCATCATATTTGCTTGCTTAGTACATAATAATGTAGTACAAGGTAAATGCAGAGTTTATATCTTCCCTTCTTCGTGGGAAACAGGATACTCAAACTCACGACTTAAACCCGAAACTTCCTCCGATGCTTCGATGCTCGACTTATTAGCCGAGACAGACCCGAATTCCTCCTCCTCCTCGATCTCACTACCGTCGTCATTATAATCATGATCATTGTCTCTCGTAAACACCCCGAATTTCACAGCAATCAAGAACTGATTTATGTTCTTGTAGCGTTCGTCACCGCACATGGACTCGATATAGCTAAAGATTTCCCAGTCACGGCAGACTTTGAATCATTCGGGGATTTCGTGCTCCCATGGGGTGAACTTAGTGGATTCCTTGAACAGGTTCCGGCAAAACATATTGCAGAGTTCTGTGGAATCGGGGTCGTTACGACGATCGAGCGAAGCATGACAGTAACGAACTCAACCGCAACATCGAGGGTCATGGACTTCCTCCTCGTAGTCATGTGGGATTTGATTTTCCACAAGTTCTCCCATCCATTTATCGAAACAATACCAAGTTCTATAATTTGAACAGGACCATGAACCAGAATCATTCTCCATCTCTAAGATTATAAGTCATGTAGCCGTCTCTATATACATATACATATATAAGTATGCCCTCTTTTAAGTAAAATTATTCGTTCAAATTTAACATTACGAATGAAGCAAATTGAATCGAAATGATAAGTGTCGGTCCTTCAAATTAAAATATAATAAAAACCGAACCTAATTGTATATTGATGAAAAGTATACAATAACAGTAATTAATAAAGACGTAAACATTCATGAATCACAAGGCAAGATATAGCGACACACTGGACACATGCAACTCTTTTCTAGCCACTTTTCAATACATCGGTCATGAAACGCATGCCCACAAGGCATTCGTTTCGCTTCCTTCTTCCCCTTCTCGAGGCAAACCGCACACTCAAACTCGAACCCCGAATCCAAAACTATCTCCAACCCATCGATGCTCGACTTACTAGCCGGAACAAACTCGATTTCCTCATCAATATCGCCCTCGGCGCTGTAATAATCGTGATTGAGATCAAGGTTCGTCACAAACACTCCGAATTTCACAGTGATCAAGAACTTGTCCACGTTCACGTTGCGTTCGGCCCTAAGTGTGCGGTCGATATAGTTCAAGATATCAGAACGGCGGTTGTCCTTGAATTCTTCGGAGATTCCGTGCTCCCACGGGGCGAATTTAACCGATTCCTCGAACAGGTTTCGGTAAAACATGTCACAGATTTTACCACGATCAAGGTCGTTACGGCGCTCGATCAAAGCGTGACAGTATCGAAACCGGCCGCAAAGATGAGGGTTATGTGCCTCTTCCTCATAGTCTTGTGGGATTGGATCTTGCGTAAGATCACCCGTCGATATATCGAAAAAGTACCAATTCGAAGTCCGATCATCGGCGTACCATGAATCAGGATTCGTCTGCATCTTCAAGAGAATAACAATGCTTGATGCTTATCTTTTTTGTTCTTCAATCGTTTTGGTGAAGATTGCTTAAGCCTCCCCTCTTTATATGCATACACATTTAACTCCAACTAAAACACTAAATACGAGTCCTTTTCCTACACGAATGGTGTTTAATTATCCTAATATAATATTATTTAGGGTAAATTATACGTATAGTACATCAACTATCACCTTTATTCTGTTTTAGTCACTTCACTATTTTTGCTTTAGAATCATACTTAACGTTACGTTTTAGTTTTATTTTGATCCTCCACCGTTAAAAAATTAACAATGATGTTGATGTACCACACAAGATAATGCTACGTCATCATTATTGAAAAAGGACTTATATAACAATTCAGTACCTAAAGTAAATGCTCTTTTTTATTTAAGCACCTAAAGTATTTTTGATCAAAATAAGTATCTAAAGTTATCTTTTTGGTCAAAACAAATACCTAAAGTATTTTTTGATCAAAATAAATACTTAAAGTATTCAACTGTTTTCATCTAAGTACCTAAAGTATTCTTTAGTTAATTCTATATGTCAACTTTTTTAGAACTTGGATTAAAAAGTTTGGATAGTTTAGATACCTATTTTGACGTAAAATATTTTAAGTATTTATTTTGACAAAAAAAAAATAACTTTAGTTAGGTACTTAAATGAAATAAAAGTATATTTTACGTACTTAATTGTGATATAAGCCTTGAAAAAATTAAAAAAAAATATTACTGTTATTTTTTAACTGCAAGTGGTCAGAACAAAATTAAAACATAACGTTAGTTATATTTTTAAAAGAATTACTAGTTGAGTGACCAAAACGATTAGTTATAATTGAGATATTAAACGTATGGTTTGCTCTATTATTTAACTTGAATTGAAACTATTAAATATGAAAATTTCAATAAACTATGTTCTCTTTTATTCCCAAACCCTAGTCGCCTATCTTTTTCTCATATATATATATATATATATATATACTCCATTTTCTAAATTATTGCCATTAGAAATAGCATTAAAGATGCATGGAGAGACGTCCAAGATGGGGGCTCCACTTGAACCATCATTAATGGCTAGACAATCTTCATCATTCCTAATTGCAGACGTTGAAGGCTGCAGATATTCTTCAGGCAAAAAGGTACGTGCCTTGACCAGCTGGTCTTTGGCTGCGTTAGGACACTCCTCGAGCTGACGATTCACATCCAACAAGGAAGGCACCTCACCCCTACCGCCCGTGGATTTAGAACCTTTAGAAGGAGACTCAGTAGCAATTGATTCATGGACACGAGGTTAACAAGGAAGGTCCTCTCATCAACAGATATAGCTCACCCCATTTCCCTGCTATACTTTGGAATGTCTTTCGACTCCATGCATAAGCCGGGATACCTTTACAAGACAGCCATGCACGCCGACTTCGACACACTGTCTCCTCCGACCATATCTCCACCTTGTCAAACCATTTTTTCAGCTAGCATATATTGTTCTTTAAAGCTTTATTCCTACTGAATTCATCTTCGAAAATGATTAAAATTGCTAACCCACTTAACCTCAAGATTTTCGGACCTTGAATTCCATCCATATGCATCCACTTTGCAAGGTCTTTTATCTTCATGAAACTCTTACACCATCCGACAAGACTGTCTTTCAGTACCAGCAGTTTATCTTCATGGATGAAGCCTTCAACAGGAGCCGCTAGGTGAAGTCTACCGTCCTCCCTACTCTTGACTTCAGATGGTTGAACGACACTAGATTTCTTCCTTCAAAAAGCATTTCTTGTTTGATATCTCGTCATGTAGACTCGAACTTCGTAGTTGTGGATTCTACAGCCATCAAGACCGGCAATAGCTCTTCTGGCATCCTCCAAGCGTGCAAAGCGGACAAAGCCAAACCTGCTTCCCCCTCTACTTCTCTTGCTTGGGATGAACGAATCGACAACTACTCCATAATTGTCAAAGATAAGCCGCAGTCCTTGATAATGTAGGGTTTCTGGAAGATTAAAAATAATTAGCGTGAAGCAGTTAGCCGCAGCCTTAGTATCCCATTTCTCTAGTTTGTTTGCATTATCATTTGTTTAAATTGTTTGATTGAGTTTTTATCTATTTTTATATGATTTTTTTATTAATTTAAAGTAAATACAATTTAGTAACAATTTAGTAAATACGTTTAGCTTGCTTCTTTTCATCTCCCAAGCAAACCACACACTCAAACTCGAATCTTAAATCCGAAACTTTCTCCAACGCTTCGATGCTCGACTTAGTAGCCGGCACGAACCCGATTTCCCCGTCGATCCCACCGTCATCGTCATCGTTGTAATATTCACGATCAGTATCGCGGTTCGTCTTAAACACTCCGAATGCCGCAACAATCAATAACTTATCCACGTTCTTATTGCGATCAGTTCTATTCGCTGACTAGATGTAATTAAAGATTTTGGAATCGGTGTCGACCTTGAAATCTTTGGGGATTTCATGTTCCCACGGGGTGAAATTAACGGAGTCCTCGAATAGCTTCTGGTGAAGCATGTTGCAGAATTTAGTGGGATCAAAATCGTGATGGAGATCGAGCAAAGCGTTACAGTAACGCAACCGGCCGCAAAGTCGAGAGTTATTGATGTCTAACTCGAAGTCTCGTGGGATTCGATCTCGTATAAGTTGACCCGTCCATATATCGAAAGAGTACCATGAACCAGAATCCCTCTGCATCATCAAGAGAATATGAATGCTTGATGCTTAGCTTCCCCTGCTTATATACGCACGCATCTTTAGCTCCTACTAAAACACTAAATATTTAATCCTTTTCCGACAAGAATAATATAATATTTTAATATTACTTTATTGAATACTCTTCTTGTTACCTTAATTACGTATTTAATTTAATTAGAGTTAATTACACTATGCATCCTCAAACCAAGACCCTCATCCTAAATTAGTCTCCAAATATTTTAACATTCTAGTTTCATCTCTAAACCACGACTCTCGTTATAAATTAGTCTCTAAAATTTTAAACATTCTGAACTCATCCTCAAACTATGACCCTCATTGTAAATTGACCCCTAAACTTTTGGATATTTTAATTTCATCCCCAAACTTTCGAATGTTTTAGGGGAAAGTTATTGAGATGTTACAAAGTTTGGGGGTGAATTTGAAATGTTTAAAAGTTTATGGATCAATTTAGAATGATAGTCATAGTTCGGGGATGAATTTAAAATGTTTAAAAGTTAAGAACCAATATAAAATGATAGTAATATTACTTATTTTTATTTTGGCCATCATCCGTTAAAAAATTAACAATGATGTTGTGTACCACCACAAGATAATGCTACGTCATCATTATTGAAAAATGACTATATAACAATTAAGTACCTAAATAATATCCTCTTTTTATTTTAAGTATCTAAAGAAATTTTGATCAAAATAAGTATCTAAAGTTATATTTTTTTTTGTAAAAACAGGTACCTAAATTATTTTTTTATCAAAATAAATACTTAAAGTATTCAATTGTTTTCATCTAATTACCTAAAGCATACTTTAGTTAATTCTATATGTCAACTTTTTTAGAACTTGGATTAAAAAGTTTGGATAGTTTAGATACCTATTTTGACGTAAAATATTTTAAGTACTTATTCTGACCAAAAAGATAAATTTAGTTAGGTACTTAAATGAAAAAAATTATACTTTACCTAATTTGGTCAAATTTATCTCTTAAAATTACGTGTTTTGTCGACATGAAATACAAGATAGAGGGAGCACTTATTTTTCACCGTCGACCGTTCACCGTCTTTAAACTAATCAAAAACCTTTGATAATTATAATAAATTAAGAAATTATAATAAATTTTAAATATTAAAACTCAAACTTAAACATAATAATTATATATTAATAAAAGTATAAGTAATTGATGAGATCTAAACATTCATGAATCCCTAGGCATGGCATAACGACACACAGGACACAAGTGACTCTTTTCCAGCCATTCTTCGATACACCGGTCATGGAACACATCCCCACACGGCATACGTTTAGGTCGCTTCTTTTCTTCTTCTAAGCAGATCACGCATTCAAACTCGAACCCCAAATCGGAAATTTTCTCCAACGCTTCGATGCTCGACATAGTAGCCGGCACAAATCTGATTTCCTCGTCGATCCCACCGTCGTCGTCGTCGCTGTAATATTCGTGATCGATATCACGGTTCATCCCAAACAGTCCGAATGCCGCAACAACCAATAACTTATCTACATTCTTGTTGCGTTCGGCTCTACACGTGGAGTCGATGTAGTTAAAGATTTTGGAATCGCAGTTGTACTCAAATTCTTGGGGGATTCCATACTCCCACGGGGCGAAGTTAACGGAGTCCTCGAATAGGTTTCGGTGAAAAATATTACAGATTTCACTAGGATCGGGGTCGTTATGGCGATCGAACAAAGCATGATAGTAACGTATATTTAGTTGTGAGTGTTGAAAGTCAAGCAAATGGGACCGCTGAATGGGTTTTCAAAGTTTGGCACCGCACTTTGAAAATTTGTTTTCAAAGTTTGATAGATGTCTGTTGAAAATAGAAATAGGGATAATTGCAATTTGGACCCTGCATACTTTAAGGTATTTATAAGATTAGTCCTTAAATTTCAACTATAAATACTCTAACCCATTTAGCTTCAAAATCATTCCAAATCATTTCTTTCTCCCAATACTAGAGAGCTTTCTTGTGAGTTGTGAGTGTTTTGTAAACACCTCTAATTTTTTTCTCTTTAGTAAAAGATCTGCAGTAGTCCGGAGACGTAGGCAAAATTGGTTGAACTCCGTTATCAATTTCGGGTATTATTTTTTCGCTTTTATTTCGTATTCTCGCTAATCTGGTTATAGGGAAATTACTCGGTTTTATTTCTCAACAAGTAGGATATATAACACCGCTGTTTATAAACTCCAAAATCTCTTTCTTTTCTTTTCGGTGTAAGATTATTCTACATCTCTTCAAGGTGTGACACATGCACATTTGGAAATCTCTTTCTTTGTATCAAGACCAGTTCCTTAGAAATGCTTCTTGGGCTTTCTTTGATGCCTCAGATATTGCAGGAGAAGTGATTTTCGATGCAAATGGCAGTATAACGGTCGTATCATAACGATTTTTAAAATTATTGTAACATCGAAGATCGTATATGTAACATAAAAATGTAGTTATTTTTAAAAATAAATCACGTTATAACATCAGTAACGACAATCACAACAATAAGTACTATGATTATGGTTTAGGGTTTAGGGTTTAGGATGTAGATTTTGTATCATATCCGTAATTTAATAGTAGTCTACAACTTAACATTATGATCGTTATTCCATGATTTTTTTTTTACAATAATATTTACGATAGTGACCACAATTTAAATTTTCGGAACGAGTAGATTTTTAATTAACTCAAGACCTAATGTAAACCAAAATCTTTGGTTATGAAGATAAATGAATGCCTAGAAACTCAAAAGCCGACTTAGCCATTACGGTAGAAAATTCATTGAAGCTAATGACACCGTCTCCGTCGGCATCGGCTTCTCTGATCATCTCCGTTAGCTCTTTATACGTCAACGGCTGCCCCATCTTGGCCATACAACCCGCGAGTTCGGCCGGGGTTATGTAGCCGTTGCCGTCTCGATCGAACAATGTAAAAACCTCCTTGAGTTGCTCTTGATTCACCATCATTTGTTCGTTCATGTGTGGCATTATGGCACTCACTAATTCATCGAACTCGATCGCGCCATTGCCATTGGAGTCCATATTGGCTAATAGCGCGTGGATCTGATCCCCGGACGGTTTGAGTCCCAGTGACCGAAGGAGCGCGGCGAGCTCGAGAATCGTGAGGCTACCATCAGAGTCCATGTCGAACCTTGAGAAAATATCCTTTAATTGATTGAGTTGCTCGACCTGTAACGCCACCATCTTCGACCCTAAATCGTAACACTAATTACCAAATTATTTACAAAAAATAAGGTTATCGGATAATTGATGTTAATATTTTAACGGCGGTGACGATGATGGCGGCTCCCGCCAGCAATGGAGGAGGAGGAGAAGCAATGAATATAT
Organism: Hibiscus syriacus; assembly: GCF_006381635.1. Lineage (NCBI taxonomy): Eukaryota > Viridiplantae > Streptophyta > Magnoliopsida > Malvales > Malvaceae > Hibiscus > Hibiscus syriacus. The sequence goes on from NW_024062369.1 coordinate 45,214, forward strand.
TTGAGAAAACTTTGAAAAAAAATATTGGATTTAGGTATTTTTGGGAGACTGTTTTGATTTCTCTGGTAGATAATTTGTTATGAATGTGAGGTTTAAGATCAGAGTTCAAAATTTGACAGTTGATAAATTTGGTGGTAATATAATTTTGGGTAAACTGCATGAATGACCACCCAACTATGGGCTTGGTCTCAAAATGACCATCATTTTCAAATTTTGCATTAATACGACCCCTGAACTATTTAAATAGTTTTGATATAGCCACCTGCAGTTAACAGTTAACGGAAGTGCAATTAACAAAATTTGGTATAGTTATGGCACAAGTCCTTGTAAAGTTACATATTCATGACGCTGACACCCTACTTTGTTTTCTTCCATTTTGATCACTACTTGAATATGATTTGTTTCCTTGGATTTTCATTTAATGCAATTTGTTCTGGTTGCTCTCTTGCTACTCTTTTTTTTGGATCCTCCCTCGTTGTTTTCTTTCTTTTTTATGTTGTTATATGGAGGGGTGGCATGTGCTTGGGGTTGCTGTGGAGTAGGGATTTGGTGCTGGTGGTAGAGCATGATGGATGGAAGGGCATGGTGTTGCTGCAGTTGAGTTGGTGTAACAGGGATGGCAGGACAAAAAATGGTGATTATATATATATATATATGGGTAAATTACATCATTTCTCATTAAACTATATTATCTCTCCTATTTTACGTATTATACTTTCAGTTTTTCTAATTTACTTACTAAACTTTAAATTGCTTATGTTTTGATCATTTTGAATTATTCTATTATTATTTTTACATGACATGGCTTTTTTATTATTTAATATAAAATAATTAAAAATATAAAATAAAAACAAAAGGTGGTTAGATGTCACCGTCGACTATCGTAGATGGTAGTCCTTCAGTCTCAAATTTCATGAGTCGATTTGTCTTGACCCCCTGAGTCCGAATATGATGGTTGTTTCACCGAAAAATGTCTCAAAACCCGTGAATTTCGACTGAAATGTTTTGGCTTCCTCGCTTTTAATCTCTAATTCGTAGACTTCTGAGCAAGTTTTGAAAAAATGGAAGTAGGATTATGACTCAAGGTGTCGAGGCGAAGCGACCCATGAAAATTGGGACCGAACGACCATCATCTACGGCGGTTGACGGTGGCCAACGATGGCATCCAACCACCTTTTTTTATTTTTTATTTTCAATTATTTTACGTCAAATAATAAAAAAACCATGTCATACAAAAATAATAATAAAAATTAAAAGGGGTCAAAACATGAGCAATTCGAAAGTTCAGTGAATAAATTAGGAAATTTGAAAGTACTTTGAGTGAAATAAGAGCGAGAGTATTGTTCAGTGAAGAATGATATATATATATATATATATATATATATATATATATATATATATATATATATATATATGTATGTATGTATGTATACATATGCGTATGTGTATGTGATTAGGACTTTTAACTTTGAAAAAACTTAAGGGCAAATTACACAAATGGTTACTAATGTTTGAGTAAGTTCTCGTTTTCTCAATTGAAGTTTTAAAAGTAACAAATTGGTCATTAACGTTATCGATTTGTAATAAAATAATCACTAACGTTATCGATTTGTAACAAAATTGTCACTCCACCGTTACTCTGTTAAATTGATGATGTGGCACCGTTAATAAAAAAATTAATATTTAGGTTTACCCCTAAACTATCGCTAAAACATTAAATACGTCATTGAACAATGATTTTATATCTATTTTTTTCCCAAAAGCTTTCCAATTTTCATTTTTTTAAACTCCCCTCCATTTCAATTATATTCCAACCAATTTTCTTACAAAATGAAAATCACACTTAAACAAACTCTCGTTTGTCTTTAAATATTCTAACCATTTTACGAAAACCATCCCAAAAAGCATGACTTTTTACATTAAAATTAATTGAATATATATGGCTTTAAATATTCATGTATTTGTCTTTAATGGAAAAACTCTATTCATCTATGCAGTGTGGTTTTCGTGTTGTAAGGATGGTGGTTAAAAATATAGTTTTGCTGGGATGTTTACAAAAACTATAAATTATAAAGCTTTTGGGATAAATTAGATATAAAACCATTGTTTAAGAACTTATTTGATGTTTTAGCAATAGTTTAAGGGTAAAACTAAATATTAATCTTTTTATTAACGTTGCCATGTCATCAATTTAATAGAGATAACGATGGAGTGACTATTTTGTTACAAATCGATAACGTTAGTAATCATTTTGTTACAAATCGATATGTTAGTGACTAATTTGTTACTTTTCAAATTTTAGTAGGGAAAACGAATATTTACTCATAAATTAGTGACAATTGATGTAATTTATCCAAAACTTAATCACTGTCAATTAATTTTGTTACAGATTCAAGAAAGAAATCATAACCAGTTTACTTTGATTTATATAACCTTACATCTTAAATTCAAATCAACACACAAAAATGGTGGCCAACTTCGAACCGTAATGTCGGATACGAGACGAACCGTAATGTCGGATACGAGACGAACCGAAATGTCGGATACGAGACTGCATCTTAAGTTGCTAAGAACATCTTGCAGGCATGACTTTCTTGACAAGAAAGAACTTTTCTTGGTGTCCAAATATGTACATTTGAAAGAAATCCTAGCAGCATAATGTACAGACCATCTTTTGGTCGAAACTAGTGGGGGGGGGGGAAACGGTAACCATCGATGACCCTCCCCTCCCTCTTTCGAGCTTCTCGATTTTGCTTCAAACCGTACGGTATAACCTACTGTAGTGTGGCGTAACGATCTCTGTCGCACCATGTGAAAGTACTCGGGGTCGTCCAATTGCCCATCGGATCAAATCCACTGTATCATCTGATGGTACATGGGGAAAAATCGGATTTGGATGGCCGAGTAAGCGAAATATGGGAGAAGTGAGGTTACCAGCACTAGGAGTGTAAGAAGCCAATACAACCCTGCAGGCGCACAGGCTTCGATGAAGACCTTGTAGGCAGTAGTCGATATGTTCGGGTCCATGGCTCCGTATGCCATGAGAAAGATATACCACAATATTATGCCGCCCCATATGAAGAGATGTTGAATGTATGTAAAATAAGTGATCGATGACGCCATTTGGCAGTTCACGACCCACACTACGCACGTATACATGGTGACGCCGAGGACTTCCAAACCGGCAACTTCCCCGCCTTTGCGGAAGGCTTGATGCTGCATTTCTCGGATGCCGAAGAAGAAGATGATCGTAGCACTTAGAACTCCGTTAGACGCCCATGCGACGATCCTAAGCCAGCTAAATAGGACATTTTGTATGCCTTCTTGATATAATAGGGGGGGAAACTGCAACATGATCAAGTCCAAGAGAAATCAGATATCATTCATCAAAGTTCAAATTTCTGTTAGTAGAACAACATAGAAGTTCTCTTATGTATAGAGAGATACCATAAGACACAAACGGGATGAGACGTCTTGGTCGAAAACTCCAAGAGCAATCACCGGAAGTGATGTGAAGAAGACATTATAGAGGGACAGAAACCAATCATTGTATACAGCTTGTCCGGAGAACGATGCGTATATCTCGAAGAAGAAGATAGTGAAACCGGAAGCAATATTCTTGTAAAAGAAATAGCATATCTGCAAAACAGTTCGATCATTTTAGTTTAACTGATTGCTATTGGACGATGTTTCTGTTTCATGACAATCTTCTGATTTTGTGGTTACATTGAATTCCGAATTCGGTTTTTTTAATCACAAAACTGTCTTTGACATCATCTTCCAGATCATAAGTTAATGATTTTCCATCAACGATCAAAGCCAATGCCTCGGTATTTTCATTCGATGAAGCAAGCAGCTGCTTCCTTTCAGCTATCTGCTGGATAACGCTAACCTTGTATGCCTAGAAAATCGAAAATCAAAAGGTCCTCAATAAGCTAACAAGCACACTCAAAACATCAGATTGTATTCGGATAAGAAACAAGTATGGCAAACACAGTTCAAGGCACGAAAATATTTCTCGAAATGTGCTTCAACAAATACGACAACCAGCGTTGAATGAGATAAAAAGGATTCATTGAACTTAGAGTTTACCGCTGCAGCGGTGGTTTTATCCCCGGATTTCTCCAATGCCTTGTTTTCTGGGGTCTCGGAATTTATTACAACTTGCTTCATTCCTTGTCTAAGCAAACTACAGGGAAAGCTGCAAAATTTGAAGTTTTCGAAATCAGCATACAGAAGTTCACACAAGTCTTATGGTAAGCATTTGCAACAATGATCATACCCAATATTAATGGCTGTCTCCATCTTATCTCCTGTCAAAACCCATATCTTGATCCCGGCTTGTGCAAGTTTGTCGATGCATTCCGGAACCTGTCCAGCAGAAAAGGCAAAACATGAATGCAGACATTAAAAATATAAGCAAATAATGCTTTTCAATATGTGGTCTTCGAACACACCCCATTTTGAAGTTTTTCTTCAACAGCCGTAGCACCAAGAAGAATCAACTCCCTCTCGATTTTCTCGGCCACTTCCTTGATCATTTCCTCCCGATCTGCGCTCACTACATTCTTGGCTTCCGTGAATTCCTCATTGAACTTGACATATTCTTCCTCGCCTATTTCACGGTATGCCAGTACCAAAGTCCTCAAACCAGCATCAGCATATTCTTCAATGTGCTCCTTGGTTTGCTCTGCAAATTCTAGTCTTTCGAACATGGCACTGCTCGTAAGAAGAATGTAAATGTACTTAATATAATCCATTGTTAAGCATTTTTATACCGGAAAGAATCCTTGATCTAATACTCAATTGTTTCAGATTACGAACCTGTCGGCACCTTTACAAAGTAGCAGCAGCTTGCCCTCCTCATTCTGCACAATCACAGACATCCTCTTTCTCGAGCTACTAAACTCCAAGATGTTCAATAGGTCATAAGATCTGAAGAAGAGAAAAATGTTTAGTCGTTTTCGAACTTACTTCATTGGCATCTTTTCTGGGATCTTCCTTTTCCTTTGCTGGCAACTTAATAAAAAGTTAACTCAGTTAATCGAACTGTTCGGTTCATGTTTCCAAAAAAAATTCGGTTTAATAAACGGTTAAAGAATTTTTTTCCAATTAATTTGGTTTATGAAAATTCGGTTCGATCGATGATCGAATCAATCGTTTGATCACTTTTAGTCGAATTAGATCGAGTCAGATTTATATTCTAAAAATCATATCGAATCAAAATCGGGTGAATTATATATATATTTTAAGTCTAATGAAAGCATATTTTTAAGTCAAGTGAGATTGACTAAATATCCGACATGTGGTTAGAGGTGTACAAAAAATCTGAATATCCGATTTTGTGTAAAAAAATATCCGAAATCGGATTTGGGAAAAATCAGATCAGATATTTTAAAACCGGATAGTATAACCGGTTTGGGAAAAAATTAGACGACCGCTTTTTTTACTAGATTAAAAACCGGTTTGAAAAAACCGGATAAAAAACTGATTTTTTATCCGAAAAATAAATCCGGTCTGGGGATTAAAAAACTAGCATTTAATATAACCGGTTTATTAAAAAATTGGATGACCAGTTTTTTTACCGGATTAAAAATTGATTTTTTTTAAAACCGAAATAGGTTACATCATACGACTCTCCAAACCAATTAGAATCCAAACCGATTTTTTAAAACCTGATTTTTTTAATTAGATGAAAATATCAGATCGATTTTTATCTGATCTAGATCGAATTTAAATCCGATTTTGTGCAGGTCTCATCCCTAGCTAAATGAACTATCCCTAGAACTAAAAGGGCAAATAAGCAGACGTGGAGAAAGTTGAGAGTCTTTCATTTGCATTTCGTCAAACACTTTTATTAACAAAGTCTTAATTTCCGCATCGATCAAAACAATAGGAAAAAATAAAAATAAAATAAAATCAGATAGATGTATTGAAAGTTCCAAGATAACCCAAAATCCTCGACGCGCTTAACAACGGAGTTTCCGACACGAACTAACCATCAGATCCATTAATTCCACTAATATTCCAAAGGCGCTATAAAAAAAAGGCGCGTGAGAACCCCTCGCGCCTCCCTTGAATGCTTGTTTGTTTGTTTTTTTCTCTCTCCCGTAATCGGCTGCGATCGAGAGCCACCTCTCTTATCGTGAAGAGCCAATGAGCATCTCTGATAACTCCATAAATCAACCATGTCTTCCTTCGTGTTCATCGCCAACTCGACTCGGATCACGAATCGCTTCACTCGTTTTAGCGTTTTCTCATCTGTGGGGATAATCCCCCGCGTCTTGACTCAGTAACTCGGTGAGTCCGGTACTCCCCCGTATTTCCTTTTTTTCACGTTTTATATCTGTTTATTCTCTGTTGGATTTTGATATTTTTTTCGTTTGTTTTGAAGAATTGAAAGATGGAGCCGATGGATATCGTAGGGAAGTCGAAGGAGGACGCTTCGCTTCCCAAAGGTAATTTATTTCCTTCTCTCCTCTGTTTTCTCGTCCTAATTTCCGTTTCGTTTATATTTAGTTATTCGGTGAATTTTGATGATATTTCATTTGTTTTCCCCTAAAATTTTCCTCTTTATTCTTTCGATTCTCTTATTGTGTGCTAATTTATGAATTTGAAGTCTTAAATTTGCTAGGGTTTTTTTTATAACTTCTATCAAGATTAGCTAATAATGGTAAATAATTGCAGTTTCCAGTTTCGTTGCTTAATTCAGGTCTTGGCTTGTGTAGGCCAACTCATGCATTGAGTTTTTACTTATTAGTGAATAAGTGAATGAGTTACCCTAAAAAATAGTTAGGGTTTTTTTTATCGGACGTATCAATCAAATTCAATAATTCAAGAAAGGTGCATTATTCATGATGTGAAGGATAATTTTGCGTTCAAACTTATTCTTGTTTTATGCTAGATTTTTACTGTGAGAACTTTTAGATTCATGGGAGGAGTTGCCTATCTGAATGTTTTGTCTATCAAAGGCGACGACTGGCTTTCCCGTTGGTTGGTTGTTCTATTTACAGTCTAGAGCTTGTGTAGGGGAAGTGGGAACATTATGCTGGTTGGAGAATGTGATGACTTTAAGGATCAACAGTTGAGTATGTTTAGAAAGGAATTGAATTCACTACTAATCAGGGCTTTGGGAAACAGTGCGAGTATGTGGACAATTAAACTGAGACCGGCAGATTTTTTTCTCCAGGGAACTTGTGTTGCATAGTGAAATGGGGTTTATGAGCTAATAACAAGGCTGTAATGTCTGAAGCAGTTTACATGATTTGCTTTTGGTGCAAGGATCTGAGTTTTTGTTTACTTTTGTTGTTCAATGTTATAAAAAGAGAATCGGGTTGCTTTCCCTTGTGTGCTTGCAAATTATACTAATCCCATAACTTGTCCGTCCATGGCTTTCCCTAGGCCCTGCGGTTTAGTTTAGATATGTTTCTTTGCTTTATGATACAAATTATTTATAAATCTTTGCTTTTTGCAGCAACTATGACCAAAATTATAAAGGAAATGTTACCACCAGATGTACGTGTTGCAAGAGATGCTCAAGATCTTTTGATTGAGTGTTGTGTAGGTAAGATGATAAGTGTAATTTTTGTCTCTTTTTAACCAAGTACCAATTTAAGGTCTCTGTGACCTATATGTATTCTTTTAATTGCTAGCACATCAATTTTTTTTCAAGTGTTTCTCCACTGCTGAGTGTTGACTTTTCTGATAGTGATCGGCTAACCATTATTCTTTTTGTGTTGACTAGCATATGATTGTTGATTTATTTGCCCCAAACCTGTGACTTTTAAAGCAAAAGTCTACCTTCTTATCGTGGTATGGGTTTGTTTTGGCCAATTTCATAACATTTTCTTTTTCAAAGTAGTGTGCCATACAAATATGGTATCAATTATTTTATATTTTTAAGGTAGTTCTGAAACTGATTTTAGATTCATATAATTGATAATCTTATATGTTTATAATCCCACTATTTGTTTCATTGAAGATATCGGTGGAAAACTTTTTCATGTTAGAATGTTGTTTGGCAAGCATATTACCAGCTATATTCATTTGTCTTTTTTTTACATCGGTGGAATTTTAGTCTCTAAACATAATATAATGATGGCATTACTTGTTTCTTTTAACTAACGGAAACTGCAACCCTCTTGCAGAGTTTATTAATCTTGTTTCATCAGAGTCCAATGAAGTTTGTAACAGAGAGGATAGACGAACAATAGCACCTGAACATGTACTCAAGGCTTTAGAGGTTACTCTCTCCTCAACCTACTTTCAAATTTCAATTTAGTCCTTTTTGTGTGTTATTTTTCGACCTTAATAAAGCAATGCCTTCAAGAAGTCTAGCACCATCTTCATCAAATCCTTTTATGAAGTAGTCTCTGAGAAGGAAATTGTTGTTTTCATATCAAGATATGGCTTTACTGGCCTGCTCTTTTTTAAATATGGTCTTCATATTTCATTTTCCTCGACACTTATGTAGTAGTAGGGGCAATTTCATTTGCTAACAGTGATCTGGTTACGATTCTGCACTCTACTCGCATACGTTCTTGATTGTACCATGTTTTAGCCTACATATAAATATACTCATTTTTAAAACTCATGTATGCATGTGATTTGCCAGGTTCTTGGGTTTGGAGAGTACATTGAAGAGGTATATGCTGCATATGAGCAACACAAGATTGAGACAATGGTATATTTTTGTCTTCTTGCTAATTAGCATTTAGCATTCCGCAATTTAACCTTTTGAAAGTAGAAATGTTACCTCCGTCTTCCCTTCTGTCACTGCTGACCTTTTTACCCCACAAAATCGTGTTAAGATCGGCATATCATTTTTCCCAATTCCCGATCAAGAAGCTGGAAATCCCATGCTACTCTTTTCTGCAAGAGCTATTTTCCTTCAAATATGATACAAGACAATACTGCATATTTTTCGAAATTGATTCTGTAACGAAATTACGTACCAACATTATTCACTGAAGGTCTTCTTGAAATGCATTTCAGCAAGACTCTTTGAAAGCTGGGAAATGGAACAACGGAGCAGAGATGACCGAGGAAGAAGCAGCAGCTGAGCAGCAAAGAATGTTTGCAGAGGCACGTGCGAGAATGAATGGTGGTCCCGTTGCCCAAAAGCAACCAGATCCCGACCCAAGTGTAGAGAGCTGACTCATTAGGACTTCTTGTACCGTAGGCAAGCATCCTTGACTCTTCTATTAGCGCTTCTAAGTTTTAATCTCATATATTATGTACAAAAAAGAAAAGCTATCGGTTAGTGTACTGATCTCTGTGGATATTTTTACTTTTTTTTTAATCTATGGATGCTGTCTATAATTATTTAGTTAGTGAGAGTTTGTTCATTCCCATTTGTGCCAAAACCTTGGTATGTAATTGTTTCAGTCGTATGGTATTTTAGTTGACAGATCTTCCTGAAGTAAGGCACTGCCATAGCTGACTATCTGACTTGAAATGTCTGCATCCATATAGGATTCTGTGAGTGTCGATTATGAATATGTATTCGATACGAATGTTTACTTAAGTCTTAAACTATTGTACAGTAGGTGTATTTCTGAACTCTTAAACTATTGTACAGTAGGTGTTTTATTGAATACGAGATTGATGAAGATTTGTACATTAGGTATTTGATAATGTGCTTAACTTGTGGGTTAGGCATTAAATCTATACTTTATTGCATCATTATCTCCCAAGTCCAGCAAGAAAGATTCCCGAGAAAGGCTTGGCAGCGTCCGGTCTCCTTGAACCTTGGCTTCCCTTCGAGTATTAAGCTACGGCTCTACACACGTATGAAGCTCGAGGCTTAGCTGCTGTATCAACAATGGAGCATGTGAGTGGTGTTTCATTTGTAGAACGCCATCCAAGGCCTTTCAGTGATTGCGATGCGATTGGTTTCAAGACATTGTAGGACTCATTAGCAGAGGCTATGGTGAATGATTGTTAAATGGTGTTGTTGCCCTTGCTGGAGATCAAGTAATTAACGCGAGAGTAACATCATCTCTCTGTTAGTATCGTAACGATTAACTTTATTTTTCGTTTGTAAAAGGGGCAAATTGATTTTTTTCCCCCAACCTAGTATGAGGGTCACATTGGATGTAAAATGAGTTCAGGGTTCACATTAATTCTTTCTTCAAAAGTTTGAGGGCCTAAAATATCATTAAATCAAAATTAAGACTAAATGAAATAAAGGATAACTATGGAGGACTTATGATGCAGTTTATACTATTTTTATAAAAAGCAAGCAACATAAATGTTTAAAATTGAAATGATTTGAATTTTTATAAATTTGAAATCTAATTTTATAAAACAATCAATTATATATATTTCATCTATATTATACAAAAAAAAATGGTTGTCTCTTGTTCTCATATGTAGGGTAAAGGGGAGGTAAGATAGTAGGTTACCTCCAACACCAGGTTGTGAGCAGCTTCCGTAGAAGATATTCGAAATATGAAATGCCTTCCGTAGGACTCGATCTCACGACCTCAATGTTAAAAAACATGTGCTCTACCAACTGAGTTGTATAGTCATCTCCATCTATATTATACACTTTTAGATATTAAAGTATATTTTGTCGCATTTTTCATGAGCAATTGTATACAAAAAGTTCTAATTTATGTGGTTGATGATTTTATTTTATTAATACAGGATACGTACAACGTAATATTTTTTAATCCTTTGATATTGAACGCTCACAATTTTGATGTTTATGGTGCTCGAACTCGGGTCTTTAAGGAATAATAACAATTCATTTATCACGGAGATCACTTTATTCGTGTTATGATTCATGATTATATAAGTAAAACATTAATGTTATTGATGTACACCTCAATAATTGGTCCTTCGAATTATTTGTTTCATTTTTCTCCATCCTTCCATATATATGATAAGACATGCAAAATTTGTCGAAAGTGGTAGGTATAATCATAAAACATATTATATTAAAAAAATTAATTTTTAATAATAAAAATTTTTATTGCAAGCGATAGTATCCATTCTAAATACTCGTTAATTTAATAATATATGTTCAAATATTTTATAGTCGCTGGAGCTAAAACCCGAAAACTCTAAGAATAATAATCATTATTTTAACCACTGAAACCGTTTAATTCATGTTAAAAGTTTTATTATTAGAACAAATTGTTATAAATTTTAAACATATACTTAATTTGAATGATATATATATATATATATATGAAAGGATGGATTGGGTTTGTTGTAGCAGAAGTACTCTTGGATAAATTTTTATATAATTTAAGTATTTTTTATAAATTTTATCTAATTTTATCCTTTTTGAAGTTTTATAATTTTGTACTATAATATTTTTAATATAACTTTATGAACATTCACACCCCTAACATAAAATCTTATATTTGTATCTGATACAAATGTTGTTGTAAATTATTTTGGATCCCATATATAATCGATACAACAAGATAACACTAATTACGTTTGTCAAATTTATACTCTGACACCGAATGACATAGAAAGAATGTCTCCAGAGGTCGTATTTTGAATATCTAACATCCTCGAAAAGTTGCAATCTATTGATATGATTTCTAATAGACTCACCTAACCTGAACTAGTCAACCCACCTGAAAATTTGTTTCTACCAAGATCAACAAGAGTGGCATTCTTCAACCTCCTGATTCCTTCTGGTATCTTCCCCTCAAGGCCAATGTTGCTCAAGTCAAGCTTCAACAAGGAAGTGAAATTGCTCCCAGTGCTCAACTCCAATGGCCCTGATAGATTGTTTCTGCTTAAATCCATTATCAGCAGCTTTGTTAAACCTGCCAGACTTGGTAAAACATGACCAATAAACTTGTTTCCAGCAAGCACAAGCTGCCTCAAATTCACCAGGTTGCCTAATTCTATAGGCAAATCTCCAGTTAATCCATTGACTAGTAACACCAATGATTGGAGCTTTTTGAGGCTGCCAATGAAGCTTGGAATCTCACCAATGAGACCTTCATAGGATCTAAACTCAAATGATTCTAAGGTTGTTTGAGGATCTTTCCCAGTTTGAGGAAGGGATGGTAATGGGATTATCTCTAGGTGAGAAGAAGCAGTTGAAGAAGGAAAGGGATCTTAGGTGAGTCAACTCGAACAAGTGGTGGTGAACTTTGCTTCTGTGCTACATTGCAGAGAGTTGTCAAAAACCAGACCAATGTTTAGAACTATGATGTGCCAAAACCCATCAACAAGATCACAGTAAACTCCCTGCATTTGTAAGAATTTTGAGTAAATTACGCATTTAGTACCTAAACTTTCAATTTGTTTAGAATTATACCTAAAGTTTAGTTTTTGTTTCATTTTAATATCACACCGTTAAAAACTTAAAACGTTTAATACCTAAGCTATCAGTTTTGATCCATTTTAGTATCTAAATTTCCATTTTTTTCAAAACTTAAGTATGGTTTAGGTACTAAACATGTTTTGATACCTAGACTTTCATTTTTTTTTCATAACTTAATGACGGGTATTAAAATGAAACAAAACTAAATTTATAATTTAGGTACTAAATGCAAATTTACCCAAAAATGTCTTCAACAGTAACAATAAAACTCAGCTTGTAATGCCTTTTAGCAGTATCGGTTGCATGCAAGTTTCCTACTGATTTGCTTTGCATGAAAGACTTATTCCACAGACAAAAACTATAATACATTTATGATTCCCCAAATATTCATATCCCACCTTTGTATTCAACACACACATATATATATATAGACATATATATCCATATTAGACACATACTCGTTTAATCTTCATTTATAGTCTGAATAATACGGATGAACGTAGAATTTTATATTAGGAGTGAAAGAATATGAGAATTTAAAAATTTCAGGAACGATAGTCCCGGCAAGAAAAGAAGAAGAAAGTGATGTATTTTAAACCTGAATAGGTGTCCATCCGCAAGGGTCAGAGTAGAGATCCGAGCCATTCCAAAAGTTCCCCACAAAACCCTGAATGGCACCATATAATGCCTCTTGTTCTTCCTTCACCATTGGAGACACAGATGAAACTTGGTCACCATCATCTTCACGAAACACAAACGACCCAACAAGCAAAAACAGAAGAAGAAGTAGACTCTTCTTGATCACAAGGACATTCTCCATGGCCTAAACTTCCTACGTAATCAAAAAAAAAAACCCCAAAGAACAAGCAATAACACAAACAGGTTATAAGCGATCAGCTTAACGGATTGTTGTCAGGTTTTTTTGGCTTTATGAAGTAATTAGGGGGGTTCAACTGAAAGCACAAAACTTGTTGCAAAAAGGAAGGGCAAAGACAACAAAGTTTAAGCACTAGTTTGCAGGATCCAAAGGGTGCATTTAACACAGTTTAATGGAACCGCATAAAGTAAACCAAAATGACAGTTTTTTAAGTGAAAAACACACACACCCACACAAAAGGAAGCCAAGGAGAAACCTAGAAAGGCTAAAAGGCTTTAAATGGCCCTTTGGTTATCGCATTGTTGCCCCCATGCTGCCACTAGTTAGCTTAGGCCGCAGGGTTTCTTTTTGGTCTACTTTCTGCACAAGCATCAGCTTTTGTGGCTAATCAAACTGTGTTATTAAAGTACTACTAAATGCAGTTTAATTGAATGGAAAATTGAAAACAATTATAAGCAAAATACGTTGTTAGTTAGAGTTGATGGAGGCTATAGGGTTTATATGCATTTGTAAAGGGACCATCCTACCATGCATGCATGCATGCATTCATTGACTGTCTGCAATGACTAGACACAAGTATAATATGTAGGTGGCAAAAAATTAGTGAAATAGTGTGGTTGGAAATTTCATTTTAGGAAAAATGGTATTGTTCACAAGTTATTAGGAGTTTGGGGTATCTATTACACTGACCGATTAAGTTATCATCTTCCTCCGACGATTTAGATGAAATTATTATCTTCCATCGACGTTTCAAGAAAACCACATGAAACTGACGACGAGTCACCAATCTAGGACAACAGACACAAGCAGATGAAGCATTGGTATAGGGGAGGACGATTCTTATATTCGTTAAGCAAATCTTTTAAAGAAAACAACATTTTTTATCTTTAGGTCATTCGATAAATCCATCCCATTTGAAAATTTGATTTAAAAAAAAACTTGAACGTATCGGATCTCTACTATGGATTCTTCGGAATCTGTCAGGGATGCAGCGAATCGAGTTAAATTTAAGAGACTTGATAAAACTGCCAGGCACATAATGCAGCAAAGCTCTCTTTTTCGGTTATTATTCGAATCTCGGACCTGTTCGTCGCCATGTCCTGGTTTTGAATTGCATGGATCACGTGCTTGCAGATTCTCAATAACGAAGCAGTGGCAAAAGTGAAGGAGCAAAGGGAGAGATACCTGAGATAAAACCTGGCTACATTGTGCAACTCAACGTGGTACGACATGTTTTGACATAATTTGAGGTGTGATTACTACATGTGATCTTTAACATATTTTTCGAGTGAATTAAGGTAACCGGCGTGCTGTTGCTGAGAGCAGGAAGTGCCTGAAAACAAGCGTCGCCTTTCGACAATAAAAGGCATTGTTGTCGCTAGTCGTAATACTGGCCTGAATACTACATTCCGAATACGGGGAGTGGTTGCCGGAGTTGGGGTTGAATATCTCTTCCCATTGTAAGTAACATTCACCTTTATGCTCTTCCCTCGAAAAGCATGTTGTTTAAGTTTCGATATATTAACCTGTAAAATGCCAAGAAGTTGTGTCACTGATTGTGTTATAATATCGATTCCAACTATATTGACGAAATACATAGCATTAAGACATACGGTTCCGGACAGAACATAAACTATTACTAGAATACGCAACGTGCGGATTAGGTTTGCTCTGAAATCTTTGTGTCCCCAAGGCTTAGCAATTCTTTGGACTAATAGTTTAGCACATATGTTATTAACGATATGATAAAAGAATGTTAATCACATGACTCGCTGTAAAAGCGTTTGCTTCGTTGTGTTTCCAAGCATCTCCGCTATTAAAGCCGTATCATCAAGTGTTAATAATGATCGTTTCTTGTAGTTCTTGCTCACATCCAATTTGCTCCAAGTTTCATTCTCGTAGTTGTTTTAAGCATGAGTGTCTCTGATCTAATATTACCGATAGCTCTTATCTATGTTACGTGCTCTCCGGTGTAAGTGTCGAGTAAGGATATATACCCGATACGGGTATGTTCATTTTTTTTCATAAGTTTTCTCATGTATCTTGCGAATCCTTGGAGGGTCATATCTACGTATCCATAATGGATATAGGTGCTCCAAGGAAAACAAAGAGTCCGAGCAACATAGCTCACGGTTATCGACTTATCGTGGTCATCGATTCAAATTTGCGTATACTTATCTTTAACATAATGCATAAATAAGATCGGACGACGATGGATGGCAGGTATTCCCCAAGTATAAAGGAGATAAAGGTGCTGGACAAGAAGAAAGTGAGAAGAGCAAAGCTTTACTATCTGACTAACAAGATGAATGCTCTCAGGTGATGTTTGAATAAGAGATCAAACATGGTTTCGACAGAAATGGTCTTTTGAGGGTTCCTTCTACCTCTGCCCGAACACGACGGGCTTCGAACACGGATATTTCGAGAAAAATGAAGAGTTTCGAACCGTATAATGAAAATTTAATTAATAAAAGAAGCATTAATGCGAGTGTTGCTTGTTTTGTTATGCATATGTTTCTATAAAGAGCATGCATGCATGCATCTTGATAACATGTGAATCTGTTTGGGAGAAGACATTACATGTTATCTGCTTGTGGCCATGCCCATATGCCTTATGTGGTGGCTGATTAGGTGAAAGGCTGAAAGCCTTTAAATTCAGTAATAAAAGACTCCACGTTTTAAAACTATTTTTAATTTTATAAATTTGATTCGATTAAAAAAATTAAATAAAATTTGAGCTATAAAAATAACTTAGATTGTGTTTAAAGTAATAATATATATATATATATATATATATATATATATATATATATATATATATTCCACATATAAAATTAAATTAGCTCAAATTAGTTGACCATATTCTCATATGTAATAGGGTGAGGGGAGGTAAGGTAGTAGGTTGCCCCCAACGTCAGGTTGAGAGCAGCTTCCGTGGAAGACCACCGACAGTCAGAATTATGAAATGCCCAATATGGGATTCAATCCCACGACCACAATATTAAGAGTCTTGCGCTCTACCAATTGAGCTGGACGGGCAATTATATTCCGCATATAAAGAAATACTTATATATAACATACACAGTTATAAAAGATCTTTTTAACCAAAATTAATTAATATTATAATAATATAAATATTTATAATCAAAATGTAAACAAAAATTCAAATAATTCAATTTAAATTTTATATATTTGACTTAGATTGAAATTTACTTTTATCAATGGTTTAAAATATAAATGTAAAAACGCATCAGAGGTTCTTGTACTTTAAAAAAAAGTTAACGTGACCCTTTAACCAATATTTTTGGTCGTTTGATTGTTAAGGTGCTGACGTGATAGTTTACAGTGTTGATGTGGCGGTCTACTTTATTGACGTGAGAGTTTAAAGTGGTTTATAACATGGTGGATAACATGATAGATGAGTTAAATTGGTAACTCAAACATGGTAGATGGACTGTTACGTTAGTACCGTGAACTGTCACATTAGTATTGTAACAGTCAAATGACAAAAAACGTTAGTCAAAGGGACATTGGATTTGTTTTCTGAGTTAGAGGATCACATTGAGAGAAAAATAATATGAAGGTCACATTAGTTCTTTTACAAAAGTATAGGGACCTATTATATATTTTTGCCAAATAGAAATAACTAGAAAATATTTTTTTATTGTTATTATAGTCACAGTCGGTTTGCTAATGACTTGTGCCATTGAGCGCTGCACTTTAACGAAACAATTCCCTCTCCAAACTCCATCCCATCACCTTTTTCCTTCTCGATTTCCATTCTCCATTCAAATTACGACTTGGGTTTGTTCTTCGTCTTCCAATTCGAATAAACAGAGAGATAGAAATCGAAAATCTCTTTAAGAATCTCTGAATTCATGTTGTGTTTGTTGTTGGGAAAGACTATAATGCCCCCGGCGACGACGTCCGACCTCGAACAAGATGATTCAGATGCCGAATTCGTCGAGATCGATCCCACGGGTCGTTACGGTCGGGTTAGTTTTCTCTCATCGTTTCGTTTCATTTAAACGAAGGTGCCCATTATAGAATGAAGTTGGCTTGATTTATATTTGATGTTGATTGGCGTTTGGGTTGGTTTTCATTGGTTTTACCTTTAATGGGTTGCTTTTACTTTGTCTTCTCAATTTGTTTATTTGCAGTACAAGAAGGTTTTAGGAAGAGGAGCTTTCAAAAAAGTGTATCCTTTTCGTTTCCCTGTTTTCCATTCTTCATTAGATTGTTTATGATTTATGAACACATCTTGAGGCTTAATGTCCTAGTTTTTGCTATTGTAGTATCCTTGATTTCAAGCTGTGGGAACTTAGATTTATATAGGAATGCATTTTGAGGCTTAATTTGTGTTTGTTGAACCCTTGATTAAGTTGTGGGAACTTAGATAAAGGCATTTGACGAACTTGAAGGTATTGAAGTAGCATGGAATCAGGTTAAGGTCACGGATCTATTGCGACATTCCGAAGATTTGGAGCGCCTATATTCGGAAGTTCATTTGCTTAAAACTTTGAAGCATAAGAATATAATTAAATTTTACAATTCCTGGGTTGATACCAAAAATGAACATGTCAACTTCATCACCGAGATTTTCACTTCGGGAACATTGAGGCAGTAAGTCTTCTTCTATTTTAGGATGTTTGTTTTTTGTGTTTTAAGTATTGTGTTCTGTTTTGGGTTTATCGAAAAGTTTATGTTCGATTGTGTAGGTATCGAAAGAAGCATAAGCATGTCGATTTGAGGGCATTGAAGAAATGGTCAAGGCAGATCTTGGAGGGTCACGTCTATCTTCACAGTCACGATCCCCCGGTGATTCACAGGGATCTGAAATGTGATAACATCTTTGTCAATGGTAACCAAGGTGAGGTGAAGATCGGAGATCTAGGGTTGGCTACTATTCTTCGCCAGGCCAATTCAGCACATAGTGTTATTGGTGGGGATCATAATGTTCTTAATTACTGTCAATACTACAAGATTCGGAACTATTGCTGATTTAGAATACAAATAATAAGGAAATTGTTAATGTGATGTAGGTACACCCGAGTTTATGGCACCGGAACTCTACAAGGAGGAATACAATGAGCTTGTAGATATTTATGCTTTCGGCATGTGTTTGCTGGAGTTAGTAACTTTCGAGTATCCATACATTGAATGTGCTAATGCAGCTCAAATATTCAAGAAAGTGACATCAGTAAGGCCTTAATGACCTTGCCCTTTTTTCAATATTTATTCTTAAATGTCTGCAAATTTTTAAGATTGCTCAACTTCGACATGTCAACATATTACTCACCATCAGCGTACAGAATATCAAATATAAACCCTTTTATACATCCCTTTTTATGGAGTTTAGGCACAATTCAATAACAAGTTCCTGAAATTTGTTGATTCCCTTATATTCTCGTTTTTAATCCACCGAATAGATCTTCATCTTCGTTTACGAAGCATAGGAATTAAAACCTAGACCTTTCTTGTTCTTAATCACTAAACGAGGCATGCCATGAGACGGCCTTGCTCGTTAACACTGTAATTTGCAAGGCCTATGTTACTTGAGCTCAGGTGTAAGTGTCTAATACGGGTACGTGTTTGATTCGGGGCACCCTTTGACTAAAATACATATCCTGCTTCTCTATGGGAAATTATTAAATCAATAATAGACAATAAAATAAATCTTGGATCTGTAGGTCCTATTGACTTTTATTCATTTTTTTTAATATTGACTTGAACCAAATTGAATTGTCACTTCCTTCTATGGTAGAATCATTGTCTTGAACTTATAATAGTTGCCTGGTGATTGAAATCTTAGGTAAATGTTGCTGTTTCAGGGAATTTAATAAATGAAGATAATTCAAACAATGCTTCATGATTTTCATGGTTTGTTCCTTTCTCGGGCAGGGAATAAAGCCAGCATCGTTGGCGAAAGTGACTGATCCCGGAGTTAAGTTATTCATCGAAAAATGTATTGTTAAAGCTTCGGATCGGTTGTCTGCAAAGGAACTTTTGAAGGATCCATTTCTCCAGCCTGACGAGGAAAATGACAGTGTAGGTCATTCTTTACGAGCTAGAGTCCAATCTTCAGGTAGAACTCTGGAGCAATTTTAGAGCTTTAAGGCATCAAGTATTTTTCACCTCACAGTTTTACATGATAAATGCAGATAATACTTCTGATCAGACTAATATCGGGGGAGATACCAAGGTCCTTCGATCCGAGACGAGCATGGATGTCAAAGTGCAAGGTCAGAGGCAAAATGATAACACAATATTTCTAAAATTAAGGATCTCGGATTCAACAGGTCTCTCTTTCTCTCTCAGATGTAACCTTTGGCTATTTTTTCTTCGTATTTACTTTCACCGCAGTAAAATGTTTCATTCGTTAGCATCCAAAGTCGGTTTTCTACTGAAATTTGAGATGTTTATACATGGTTATAGGTAATATCCGCACCATCCAGTTCCCCTTTGATATTGAAGCAGATACAGCAGTAGCCGTTGCTGGAGAAATGGTTGAAGAGTTAGACTTGACAGATCAAGATGTTTCAACAATTTCCGAAATGATTGAATCGGAAATCCGGTCTCATATTCCCGATTGGGTTCCAAAAGAAACTCCTAGTGTTAGTTTGGTAGAAATTGTGAATTCTGATCAGGGTGATGGATCTCCATTGGCTTATGAGCTGTCCTCATCTCCGGGCGGTCTTTCACAGGAGAGATTTCCGTCTGGTCGAAGATTCTGGTCTGATCCACCCAAGGCAGCTCGTGGAAACTCTCTGGCCAAAACCGGTTCAAACGTTGCTTTTCGAGTGGATTTCGTAAGGTCTGCAGATATCATGGTTGAACTTGATGAACAATCTCATGATAGATATGGAAGCGAAGGTAAAATAGGCAGCAATACTTCATTTCAACGACCCGATAACGAGTTCACACATCACAGTGGCAGCGACGATGATGGTCATCGAAAAGATGGTGGTTCCGATACAACACATTCGTCGAAAGAGAACTGTAAGCCATTAAAGGATGCTGAATCAGAGGTGAAGGTAATAGCAAAGCGACTCGAGTCTCTGCTGTTAAAGCAGCAAACGGAGGTCGACGAGCTGAAGAAGCACAAATTAGCCATATCAGAACTTCTGAAAGAAGTATCCATGGAAACCTGGGATAAGGTTTTGGCTACATGTAAGATGAAGATTCCAGATTATGCAAGCTGCTAAATGGGCATCTGGCATACCAGGCTCCTACATGGAACTTGAATAAGTGAGTTTTTTTTCGAAAATATTTTTTTTTGGAAATAAGTGAGCCTCGTTAAAAACTCTCTCGTAACTAACATTGAATCCGAAGATCAATGTCGAACAGTGGAAAGCGGAAAACTAAAAAGATAACCTTAACCTTATACACCTTATACATCTTAGAAGGGATGTTCCTACTAACTTTAAGGACAATGTCTAGTGTTTAATCAATAATAACATTGATTTGAAATTGTTCATGCTCGATTCATATTCGTTTAAATTTTTAATATCATGTTTAAAATTCAATTTATTTAAGTTTGATGTGCTTTGGCTTAATTTGTTTAACGTCCACGATCATGTTCACTTAAATATTTACATACATGTTTTAACGTCAATGAACTTTATATATTTACAATCATGTTTGGTAAATAAACAAATAAAATTAAATAAAGGTTTAATATAAAAATAAGTATTTAAACTATACTTAAAATTTATTTTTGGTGTCTAAAGGACTTTTAATTAAACATAGGTGTCTAAAGTTTTCTTTGTTATATTTTTAGGTGTTTAAATCATAATCGACGTTGAATTTGATCGTTATTTGATGTGTCAGTCATATAAAAGTTCAAAAAAAATTAAAAAAACACTTAAAAGTATTATTTTATAATAAAAAAAACCCAAAAAATTGAAATTATAAAAAAAAAACCTAAAATTCTGAAAAATTCTAATTTCAATCTCCTTATTACTATTGGTCGTCACAACAGTCATCAATTGATCAAAATCTCGATAGCTCTAGACAACCCAAAAACCCAACGGTCGAACTCCCATTATTCAAGCAATGATTGCAGTCATTCCATGATTCCTTTTGTCGTCGATGATTTTGGCGATTCTTCATCCATTTGTCGTCGAGATTTTTCCGTCTGTCATCAAAGTGGGGAACTCGAAGGAGAGATGGGAGGGAGAGAAAGTAGGAGACGAGGAAGGGAAAACAACGGGTGGTAGATCCTGACGTGGGGGATTTTCTAAAAAAAATTTCTTGAAAAAATATTTTTATTTTTTAAAAAATAAAAAATTCAGAAAATGTAAACGTGATAAGTGTCATTTAACGATTTTTTTAATAGTGGACACCTAAAATGTAACGAAGAAAATATTATGAACCTATTTTTAATGAAAAATTTTAAACACAAAAAAAATAATTTTAAGTATAATTTAGACACTTATTTTTCATATTAAGCCTTAAATAAAATAATATTAATGTATGTGTTTATTTCTAAGTACGAGGATAGTGAAAGAGTATAAAATTAATGTATGCGTTTTTTCAATGATGGCGTAACATTACCTTATGGTGATACGTTAATATCAAAATTGATTTTTTAATGACGGGTGATCAAAGCGTGACATCAAATATAATTTAAAAAAGTCTTAAGGGCTACTTTTATCCTTATAGTAAACTTGATTTACCATTTTTGCCCATATGATATTTTCTCATCAATTTAGCCATCAAAGTTATTTAATTGCATTAATATTTAAAATATTTACTATTATTTAGGGTTGTAACTTAGGGTCTAAGTTTAGGATCATGCGGTTAAACAACTTCGAGGGTTAAATTGATCTAAAAATACCATAAGATCAAAAATGATAAATTATGTCTACTAAAATGACAAAAATAACCCAAAAACTTAAAAAAATACTTTAATGACCAAAACGGAATTATAAAAATAGATATATAAGTAAATACATAATTTACTGTATTTTTTATACAATTCAAACATAGAATAAAATTAAAACTAGTATTAACGATTTACAATATATATATTGTGTGTGTCTATTTATAAGATATTTTTTAGGATAAAGTATACAAATGATTTCTCGATTATAGAGTATTGTTTTATTTAGTCCATCGATTATTAAAAGTTATAAATGGTCCTCTAACTATAGAGTGTTTCTTTGTCGAGTCCCTCAACTATTAAAAGATACAAAATGGTCACTCGATTATTCATTATGTTCTAAACTTGTTCTTTTCCTTTAGAAAATAGATGATATTTTGAGTTGAATGTTAATTTGTTAATTGTGATATGATAAAACGATCATCATATCCTAGTCATCATGTTAACGTCCAATTTAAATAGTTGTCAATTTTTTTAACAAAAAATGACGAATTTGGAACCAAATGAAGAGTCAAGTGACAATTTTGTAACTTTTAATAGTCAATGGACTTAATAAAGCAACATTCTATAGTCGAAGGACCATTTTGAAATTTTTAATAGTCGAGAGACTTAATAAAGTAATATCCTATTATCGAGAGATCATTTACGTACTTTAACCTATCTTTTTTTTTATTAATCTAAGGTAAATACAAGACAATATATATTCAAAGATAAGTCTCTAACCTTGCATGAACCTTTAGATCCAAAGTAAGAAAAACAAAGAAGTAGAGAAAACCAATATAAAAAACCTTTCCAATATAAAAAACCTTTCTTCTTCAATCATTCAATCACTCCCAAAAATTCTCTCATCGTCTCTCTCAGTCTCTCCCACATCTTGTTCTTGCAAGCAACCATGGAACAAGAGCTTGTCGGGTGGGTTCTCGCTTGTGATCCAACAGCAGTGACCAGGTCCGGCCAGAGTATCTTCATGTCAGTTTTCTGGACAAAGATAGCCGACCAATACCGTCTGATAACCGTCACATGGTGCAAGAATCTTCTTCTCAATGGCCTATCGGTATCAGTCTCTAACCCCGAGGGAGATAATCAATAACTATATACCTGAAAAAATCGAGCTCAAACAATGGTACTTCTGGAGAAAGCAAGGCTCCAGACACTTCATCATCGATGGCGATAAAGTTGTAAACGTCTTCTGAGACCTTAAAGTAACCAAATTTAACGGCGAAACTGAACCCTGTTCCGAATACTACGTCACCATCGTGTACGACGGAGAAGTTGTTTTACTCGTCGGAGATCTAAAGAATGACGTTTATAAAAGAACCGATTACAGGCCTGCACTTACGGACCCCGTTTTAGTTTCGAGAAAAGAACATGTATTCGGGAGAAGGAGATTCAGCTCGAGGATCAAACTCGACGATGAGGAAACTATGTTCCATGAGATATCGATCGAATGTAAGAACAAGAACATCGAGCCAGAAATGGAGATGAGAATCGACGACCGATTGGTGCTTCACGTGAAGCATCTTCAATGGAAGTTCAGAGGGAACGGAAGTTTTCAAGTGAGCAAGACAAGAGTTGAAGTTTACTGGGATGTTCATGACTGGCTTTTCAGTCCTGGGTTAAGGCATGCATTGTTTCTTTATGCATGGAAGATTGAATAAAGCCAACATGTTAATGAATCAGCTTCAATATTAATCAATGGCGTCTTAATAAGATTATTGGTGAAGCATCGAGTGGTGAGGAAGAAGATGAATGCATGGATTAGTTATACGTATGATCATGCATGTGCAATGTACGTGAGGTGGTTAGAGTTGTCTTAACAAACTCTCTCTCTCCTCTAACGTCCTAATGTTCTTTCCCTCTCATTTTATATTTCTTGAT
The DNA here is from genome assembly GCF_006381635.1 of Hibiscus syriacus. Taxonomy (NCBI): domain Eukaryota; kingdom Viridiplantae; phylum Streptophyta; class Magnoliopsida; order Malvales; family Malvaceae; genus Hibiscus; species Hibiscus syriacus. The sequence continues at coordinate 69,151 of NW_024062369.1, forward strand.
ATGTTGTATAAATAGCCTGAGGCTATTGCTATAGAAGGGCAAGGTTTTACAAATGAATGAAAGTAATAATTCATGGTTTTTATGTGTGTTGATTCCTAAGCTGTGTTGACACTTTAACATGGTATCAGTCGCCAGGGCTGGTAGCCTTTTCTTTGTTCAGTTCTTGCTACGTGTGGTTGTCTACAATGGAGATCTCTTCAGTTCAGCATATTCCCAAGCAGGATGTGGTCAAGCTTTCTGAGAGCACTTACCTGCTGTGGAAACATCATGTATCCCTTATCATAGATGGTTATGGCTTACTCCGATTTATTTCGGATGAAGGCGGGCCTCCTGTGGCAGTTACAACGGTGGATTCTGGACGAGCTGAGTATAGTTCAGCGTTCAATCTCTATCAACAACAGGATAAGCTGTTGGCATCATGGTTGCTTACCACTGTCAGTACTGAGGTCTTACCACATCTCACTGGTCTTACTTCTGCTAGTTCCATTTGGACCACTATTTCACGATTATTTGGTGCTCGATCAAGTGCCAATGTGTCATCACTTCGACACAGTCTTCATTCGCAACGAAAAGCTGGCCAAACGGTGAATGAGTTTTTGGCCAAAGTCAAGTCCATTTGTGATATGCTATGTGCTGCAGGCAGTCCGATTACTGAACATGAGTAAGTCAGTGTTATTCTTGCTGGTCTGTCCATGGAGTTTGAATCGGTTATTGCAATTGCATCTCGTGATAATATCTCTTTAGATGTACTTACTGAAATGCTACTTGACTGTGAATCTCGTCATAAAGCATTTCTTACTGAAGGAATTTCAACAAATCTAGTTTCTAGATCTACATAATGAAATAAGGTGCATGAATTGAAGCCTTCTAAAATCACTGTTGTGTCAAAATAAGATGGTGTTGTGCGTGGTCATTCTAGTGGTCGTGGACAAGGTCGATTTGATAATTCAAATCATCCTAAATGTCAGCTTTATGGCAAATATGGTCACATAGTGCACAAATGTTTCTATTATTTTGATAGAAACTTTACAGGTATTGATTCTGGCAATAGAAATAATGAAGGATGGAGGCCAGCTCCTCTTGACACTCATTTTCAGGCTGTGAAGCGTATCTTGCGATACTTACAAGGGACAATTGACTTTGGTCTGCGTTTCTTGAGGTCGTCCAGACTTTCTTTGACAGGTTTTGCTAATGCAAGTTGGGGGGCAGATATTGTAACATCCCAAATCAGGGTCAGTGACTAAATTGCAAATTTTGTAAACTAGGTGCTCGATTTCGAAATAAGTTAAAAGTTCATGGATTTAATTGAAGAAAGTTGATGTTGGATTTAATGATTAAGTTTGGAAATATTAAGGGTACTATGGTAATTTTTCAGGGAAGATTTTTATTTCCCTTTATAAAGGGTAATAAGCACGTAGGAAGAAAAGTCCAGAGCATTCTTCAGTCATCTTCTTCCTCCTCTCAACCGTGAAGCCTGGTATAAGATTCTACGCATAAAGAAATTCTGGAACGTTTGGCAAGTAAGATCGATCAAGGGAAAGATAAGAGATTGGAATTGACTAGTGAGGCCAGGTGAGTGCATATTCAATAGTATATGATGTGCAATGGGAATAAGACTTGCGATGAGTCTATTTCCTGAAGTGTTACACATGAATGCATGATTAAAGGCATGAGTTGAATATGCATGTATGTATGCTTGAGTATATGGATTGATCTGTTCTTTTATGTGTTAGATGATAAAGTATAAGTAATTACATAAGAAAGGTTATGAATTATATGAGATATAAACTATGTGATCATAGTAAAATATAATTATTAATATATGATAAGTGAAATAAGCTGGATAATATTGATCTATAGGATGAAGTGAGAATAGTACACTAACTAGGAGATTTGAACATAAATGATAAGATGAACATATAAGATAAGCTAGATGGGAAAGATTCATATGTTTAAATAAAACTATAACACATGGGTTGTATGATAGAAAATTATGAAGTTATATGAGAAGATTATAAGAGTTATATGAAATTGAATTAAGTAAACAGATTAGATTATATATAGAGAAATAATAGAAGTGAGATATGTTTATAAGTCTGCCCTAGATGAATATGAATACGAAATATAAGAGTGCTATATGATTTATATTAGGATAATCTTGAGGATATATATATATAGATAGATATGAAATGAAATGAAATGAGTTATATGAATACACAATTATGTGATGAAATGGTGGATTACCTGAACATGTGAATATATATATATATATGTCTAAGAGAAGGCATAAGATTAAGATATAAGCAATGTGACTATAAGTATATGTGCTCTAGGTGATATGACTTATAGGTATTTCTATTATAATGTTACATGATATGTTATGTATGTTAAAGGAATTATGTGATGGTATGAGAATTGATATGAAATATATATGTGAAAACAAGTATATGTTATGAGACAAAACCTATGATTATAAGCTACGTGAAAGTGTTCCTATCTGTTATATGAAGTATATGATCATATGTGAACAAGATATGATGAGTATGTGTACATGAATGAAGGTGATTGGGTGAGAAATGATAGAAATTATATGAAAACATGACATATGTGACATGTGAATCATATGGAAATGATCTACGTGTAAGTGAACTACGTGACTATGTGATCATATGAAAAGAAGCTATGTGATAAGTGATACGTGAAAGTGAATTACAAGTTTATGTGAATATTTGAAATGAAATAAATGATAACGCCCATGTTATGTGTCATGAGAGCTAGGGGTATAGTTGGCATGCCAAGAGTCGAGGGTCTACGCGGTTCTTCGGGACATATGTATATTCTTTGGAACATGTGTGAAGTCTGGAAAGACACATACTTGATCCCTAGCATATGTATATGATTCTTAAAGAATTCTATGTGGTCTTTATGGACATTATTATATGGCACTACGGTGCAATTCTACGCGGTTCTTCGGGACATATGTATATTCTTTGGAACATGTGTGAAGTCTGGAAAGACACATACTTGATCCCTAGCATATGTATATGATTCTTAAAGAATTCTACGTGGTCCTTATGGACATCATTATATGGCACTACGGTGCAATTCTACGGGGCACTTCGGTGCATTTACACGAGCTGTGGTGACAGCATAGTGCACAACCTCTATAGACTCACATATCGATAGTTCTCACATATGTACATGGGCTAATCCAGAGATATAAACAAATATAAGTTAGTGGTATGATAAATGCTATAGAAATGATATGATGTTGTGTGTGTATATTGTTTGATTGAAAAAGTATGTGATTATATGATAAACTGTTAATGATGAATTATGTGTATGTATGTATTTACTGCAATTAATCTGATATGATTTTATACGATATGAAAAATGCATGGAATTGCTATAACATGATAGAACAGAACATGCATGTATCAATATATGTTTTAAAGTGCATTATAAGTTGTTATGCCTCACTAAGTCTTCGACTTAGCGTGTGATTGTTTCACACGTAGGTTTCGAGAAGAGTAAGGAGTGATGCGGAGCAAGACAGGTCAGTTTTCCTTACCAAAAGATCAGATCAGAAATATTTGACAAAGTATGTATTTGGTTATGTATAAAGTGTTGGCATGTAATAAGTCATTAAGTACGAGCACTCTGATAAAGTCTTTATTTTGATTTAAATAAAGTTTTAAATTTCCCGGGATTTTTCTTAAGAGTCAAGGTTTGAAAAGTCAATGTGACACTTCGGACTCGTATCCGGGTCGGATACGGGTTGGGGGTGTTACAGATATGGATGATAGACGCTCCACTTCTGGCTTCTGTATTTATTTTGGGGGAAATTTAGTTTCATGGAGCTCTCGAAAACAACAGGTTGTGGCTCGATCAACAGTTAAAGCAGAATATCGAAGTGTTGCATGTGCGACTACTGAAATGGTATGGATTGAATCTTATTAAGTGAACTGCAAATTGTTCCTCATGGCAAACCTACTCTATGGTGTGACAATTCAAGTGCAGTAGCAGTATGTGCTAATCCTGTTCTGCACTCAAAATTTAAGCATGTGGAACTTGATCTCTTTTTTGTTCGAGAGATGATTACAACAGGAAAGTTACAAGTTCATGAAGTTCATGCATATGAATAAGTTGCAGACATCTTAACAAAACCACTGTCTGCACCCTTGTTTGTAAAGCACAGACAAAAGTTGCTGATTGTGCAAGTCAAATGAGAAGGTTGAGAAGTTTACAGTTTGAAGTTGCAAGGAGAATGTTGTTGTTTATGATGAATTAGAAAGGTGCAGAGTAAAGTAGTAACGGGAATGATAGTGTATGATGTTAGTATGTGTGATATATGCATGGATTAGTTATATGTATGATCATGCATGTGCAATGTACGTGAGGTGGTTAGAGTTGTCTTAACAAACTCTCTCTCTCCTCTAACGTCCTAACGTTCTTTCCCTCTCATTTTATATTTCTGAATATGCTGTACAAATAGCCTGAGGCTATTGCTATAGAAGGCAAGGTTTTACAAATGAATGAAAGCAATAATTCATGGCTTTTATATGTGTTGATTCCTGAGCTGTGTTGATACTTTAACAACATCGAGTGGTTAGGAAAAAGATGAATGGGGTCGATAAGGGTTTGTAAATTTTAATCATTCTCATATATCTAGATCTTTCCTTGATGTTTAGGGTTTGTAAATCTTAACATTTTATGTTCAAGAATCATATGTGAACTATGTGTTAGTTTCAAGGGCGGAACTAGGATTAAATTATGGGAGAGATCAAGTTGTCCATCTAGCTCAGTTGGTAGAGCGCAAGGCTCTTAACCTTGTGGTCGTGGGATCGAGTCCCACTGAGGGCAATTCATAACGGAGGTCTTCCACGGAAGTTGCTCTCAACCTGGCATTGAGGGCAGCCTACTATCCTACCTCCCCCTTATCTCATTACATATGGGAATAGGGTCAGCTAATCAAGTTGTTTATCTTTGAAATTAATAAGGTCCTAAAAGATAATTAAATCATAAAAATAGAGGATTGGAGCTTAATTTCACTAGTTTCAAAACTACCATGTCCCGAAAAATAATTAAACCAAAAAAATAAGGGAAAAGACCTAATTTTATTCCAACTATGAACCAGAAAATTTTGGAAGTACCAGGACTAAATTTTAATGGTTTCAAAACTTTCAAAAACTTAAAATACAATTAAATCATAAAAGTTGGGGTGAGTCGAGGTTTCGCCCTTGGTTAGTTTTTTTTTCGACAATCAGTTGGTTTAGTTTTAAATTGGTATAGTTTCTGATTTTTAAAAGTGACGTAAAAACAAATTTTTAAAAGTATAGTACAAAAGTGCAATATAAAAGTTAATTGTTTGGGATTATTGTTAAAAAAGTGAGTTAAAAAATGACTATTATAAACATTATGTTGTAAATTAAAAATATAAAATATAAAATTATATTTACACTTATATATAAATCATATCAATTTAAATCATAATAAATTCAAAAAATTATTATTATTATTATTATTATTATTATTATTATATGAAATATATCAATTTAAACTATAAATAATATAAAAAAATAATTGTAATAAAAAATATATTTTATATAACTCATTATTAATATTTTAATATATAAATCATGAATTTTATTTATTTTTAAAAAATAAAATAAAATATTGAAAATAATAAATTATTGTTTTAAGTATATTAGTATTAAATAATTAAAATAAAATGTAAATATATAATTGAGTGAAGCCATGTATTAGTATGGTTAAAATTATAATTTACTTACAAACGCAAAGTTGAAAATGAAAAACTATAAATCCTAACTTTTGCAGTTTGTTTGAAATTATAGTTTCTACCGTAATTTTTTTTACTCATTTGATATTGATTTTACGGTCAAAACAAATTTTTTTACCTAAAAGTACGTTTGAGACATTAAATCTCTTAAACAATGTCAGAGATTCAAATCATGATGTTTATGAATAAATTAGATTAAAAAAATCGTCTTCAATTCTGCAATATCTAATCTAGAATAAACGATCAATGAACCAAATATTGATAATTAATTATAGTCAATATTCCTCATAATTGCATAAAATATTAGAATTTCAATGTTAAATCATATCGTTGAACTGAACATCAAGAAGTCCATAAAAATCATGGCAAAATCAATCGAATAGGTTAGGCGGGTAATAAATTTGACCCGTAAATCAATCCAATCATGACAAAATATTTTATTGGTACTCGTCATATTTACGTGACGAGTCCCAAGACACTGTAACAAATGTTATAGTTCTCAAAAATAAAATATTTGATGTTGTATTGTGTTAAATAACTATCCCACCTACTATATTAGGTCACTTTTTATTAAAAATCACCGAAACCGACAATGAGAGTCATCTACTCTAATAAATGATAAAGGGTGCAAATAGTTGCCCAACTATAAAATAATTCTTTTATTATTAAAAGTTACAAAATGATTTTTTAATTATAAGATATTATTTTATTAAGTCTATTTATTAATAAAAAAATATAAAATGGTCACCAGACTATTAATAATTTTTTAAACTTGTCCCCTTTTGTTAAACATCGTCTGAGCTGAACGTTAATCTATTAAGTGAGAGGTGATAAAATCTGATCCAAAAAACATTTGAGTTGTATAATCGTTTGAGATTTTGATATTAGATTTTATTATATATCAACCAACATGTTAATGTCGATCTTAAATTGTAGTCAATTTTTAAATAAAATAGGACAAGTTTAGAACATGTCAATATTCGAATGATCATTTTGTAACTTTTAATAGTCAGGGACTAGGAAAAGCAGTACCCTACAATTGGTGAATCACTTTGTAGTTTTTAATAATTGAGGGACTCAAAAAAGAGACACCATATAGTAGGGGGCCATTTGTGTACTTTACCCAAGGATAAATCACACCTTCTGGTTTAGTTTTGGCGATAAACCCTCTCCTCGTCTCTCCCGCCTGCCATCCCTTATCCTTTCAATTCTCCCTTCTCTCTCCGATTCTTCACTCAAAAATGTCTTCTTTAACAAGATCCATTCCCATGGCAGACTGTTGTTTCCTCGTTTCTCTCCCTTCGCTCTTCACCTCACGCTCCAAACGCTCAACTCTCCTCTCCTTTCCCCCAAAACCCATAAATTTTTTCCTCTCATCTTCCCGTTCTTCATCCTCTTCGACCCTCAAATCCAAAACCCATTTCCCATCTCTAGTTCCCTTCGTCGCCCAGGCTTCAGACTGGGCCCAGAAAGGGGAAGAAAATGACCCCACCATTGCCATTGGTGAAGAAGAGGAACCCAAATGGGAAAACGATGAAAGCGATGGGCCTGAAGCAAGCTGGGGAGCTGAAGAACAAAGTGTTGATTCAGAAGAAGAGGTTTCTGAACCTCCTGAGGAAGCTAAATTGTTCGTTGGGAATTTGCCCTTTGATGTTGATAGTCAGAGTTTAGCTATGCTCTTTGAGAAAGCCGGAACCGTTGAAATTGCTGAGGTCTCTAAGAGAAATTTTCATTTTCCCTGATTTTAAACTACTTGAAAATTCTTCTTTTAAACTGTCGTTGATGATTTTGTTTCCTTCTGGTTGCAGGTTATTTACAATAGAGAAACTGAGCAAAGCCGTGGATTCGGGTTCGTATCGATGAGTTCAATCAAGGAAGCCGAGAAGGCTGTTGATCTATTTAATCGTTATGTAAGTTGTCTTCTTCATATCAATGAACATTGAATGCTTTGTCCATGCAAGAGGAATTCTCTTTGGGAGTAAACATAACCTGTGTTTCGAATAGCTTATGTTACTTGGATTCGGATTCAAATGTCGGTTACTATTATGTATTTGACATGATTATGTTGAATTTTTATAAGCTATGCTAGTGGGAGATTGCTACATTTGCTTTATGCTGATAATTTCGGTTAAGTACGAGACCTACTCGTTGTACTTGGAAAGCTAAAAATTAAACCTCTTACTTTCTCAATTCGAAATTTCTAATTAGTATCATTGATACCGAAAATTTCGAACTTGGCATGCTTATTTTCTGTTAATCATATGTCACATTGGCAAATTTTGAAAGATAATATTAGCAAAGCTAATGGTTGGATTAGGATTTAAAATCAAAGAAGCAAGAGGACTTAATTTTCAATCTTTTAAGCATATAGGACTAAATCTCAAACTTTGTCGAATTACCGGGACTGACAGCTTATTTTGGTAAACTTTGACCTTCTGGTGAATTTTCATTAGGTTGCTAAACAATATATTTCTTGAAGTTTTCGTTTTCTCTTTCCTGTAATCCCTTGGTCTCAAATTTACTATACATTAAAAGTGTGATAGATGAATAGAATAGTTGCAGATGGGGAATGGCAGCAAGACCGTTTTATCGACAAAAAGTTGACGAAAACTTTTTGTTTGTTGTGGATTTTACTTTTTTTTAGATGCATTTGTTGTTGTGTACCAAAGATTCTTTTGAAAATTTTGCATTTATTAGTTTGATTTGGGAGCCATTAATAGATGCTTGCAAGAGCCAAGTTAAATTTGGGTCGAATTCCGGATATCCTAGATGTCACTTAGATTTAATTGCATAACCCGAGTTAGGCTTCAAGTTGTCTTTCACTTTCTTTTTATGTCCGGAAAGTTTTGAGAGACTTGATATGTATTGATCTCCGAGTGTTCTTTCCGATTTTCTTTGCTTTGTCGACTAATGTTAACTATGAAGCTTTTGGTGCTCGTACTTGGTCATTGTTGCTTTTGTGTTTTTAAACAGGATCTCAATGGAAGGCTCTTGACTGTTAATAAGTCTGCTCCTAGAGGATCACGTTTAGACCGACCCCCTCGTGTTTTCGAAACTGCTTTTAGACTCTATGTTGGTAACCTTCCATGGGATGTTGATAATGCTCGACTGGAGCAGGTATTCAGTGAACATGGTAAGGTAATCGAGGCTCGTGTAGTGTATGACAGGGAGAGTGGCCGATCACGTGGTTTCGGTTTTGTCACTATGTCCTCAGAGACCGAATTGAATGATGCCATCGCTGCTCTCGACGGACAGGTATTATTTCAAATGAAATCTAATATCCGTATCTATCCGAAATTTACACCCGAGCTCGAGTAACGTCTCGTATTATTATTGCAGAGCCTGGATGGAAGAGCCATAAGAGTGAATGTAGCAGAGGAAAGACCAAGGCGAGGCTTCTTTTGATCTTCAGATGATGATTTTAGTTTTAGCTTTTGCCATTCATTTCAAAAGATTTGCTTGGATGAGTCTATTTATGCACCTTTTGCCCTTGAGAAAAACTATTTTTGTTATAATTTTGTTTAATTTTGATCACCGAAATTTGAAAATGTTAACGTTTCAACCAAATAATACAGATTTTTTATAATCAAAATTGAACAAAATTGAAACTAGAGTGACCAATAAGGAAATTTATCCAAAAATAAGGGAACATTTACACAAGATCTGCAATTCGAGAAATGCAATGTTTGATCATTATATTCTGTACAATAAGGTAATCAATATCCAATGACTTTCAAACAAGCTGCATAAGAGATGAACGTTTCCGATCTCAATAACCCCTCAACTGAGCATCGCGACTGGTTAACGGAACATACCGGACCGATGTCTCAGTTCGGATACTAATCGAACCATCCAGATCTTTATCCACCACTTTCAAGTCTTGGAACATGTTTCCTACAGGAATTACCATTCGACCACCCGGCTTCAGTTGATCAAGGAGAGGCTGAGGTATTTCCGGTGCTGCTGCCCCGACATGTATGGCATCATACGGTGCACATTCTGGCCAGCCTTGTCTTCCATCTATAATAAAATGTACGTGGCCAAAGCATCAGTCATAAGCATTCAACAAAACAGGCAGCGAGCTATTGTGATAAAACCGAAAGCATATAGCAAGTAATGAGTACATACCGCCGGTATGGAGTGAAAGAGAACCTTCTTTCAACAATGGAGCTGCAACACTTTTTTCGATATTTTGTATGGAAGAAGCAACCAATTCGGGAATATGTTCCACACCGACAGCACGACCGTGTGGTCCAACCATTATTGCAAAGCAAGCAGTCAAGTATCCAGTTCCTATAGTACAGATGCAAGACCAAAATAAAAACCTGTCTTTCAAAAATTAGGAGGAAAAAAGAATGGACTGCTGATCGATTTACTGAACTCTTCTGGAATGCTGGAACTAGATGATGCCATCGAGTCTAGCAACTCGACCCCTTTCTTGATGGCCATTGACAGAGTGAGATTTACCCAGAGAGAGTAAATGCAGCACATTTAGCATTCCAGCATTCCATCCGAGTTATACATAAGAAAGAAACTGAAGATGTTCGGAAAATACATGATTGTATCGAAAAAAATTGTGGAATGCAAAGAGACCTGAGCCAACATCTAAAGCGTGCATGCCGGGCTGCAAATTTTCCTCCAATAATTGAAGACAGGTAGCATGCATATGAGGTGCGGAAATGGTGGCATTGTAACCTATTGGCATCGGACTATCAACATAAGCCAATGTTCCATCTGGTACAAATACCGCCCTATCGATAGTCTCCATCACTTCAGCAACCTTCATCGATGAAATCACTCCATAACGCTGCAAATGCTCGACCATTTGTTTGTTCTTGTTGATCCCACTTCCACTCCAAAAGCGCTACAAACAATCCGACAGAAAAAATCAAGCACAAAATCACTATCGAATCCAACGAAACAACACCGAACAACATAAGGGTCTCTCAAATTCTCAAGGTAAGTCCAAAACAAAAACTAAGCAGCCTCCGACATAGAAGCTGGGCAGTCACAGGCTGAGTTCATCTATCCAAAGTCCAAAATCTCCATATATTTTTAATTATTTTCTTTGTATTTTCTATTGATGATCATGAAATTTTACAATTTAGACCCTAAATTTCTAATATAACCTCTTAAATTCGCACATAAACATTCCGTCCCTTGCTTGAAATCCTAACCTTCTTGAAAGACCAGCACAACAAAGATCAAATTGCACAATATGTTGATTCACTCCCCATATTATGAGTACCCCACAGTATACAAGCAGGTTTTCCTTATAATTCAAGCTTTTACCATAAAATTTCACTAAAAGACCAGCACAACAAAGATCAAATTGCACAATATGTTGATTCACTCCCCATATTATGAGTACCCCACAGTATACAAGCAGGTTTTCCTTATAATTCAAGCTTTTACCATAAAAATTTCACTAAAAGACCAGCACAACAAAGATCAAATTGCACAATATGTTGATTCACTCCCCATATTATGAGTACCCCACAGTATACAAGCAAGTTTTCCTTATAATTCAAGCTTTTACCATAAAAATTTCACTAAAACAACAACAAATTCATCATTTCTGGAGAACCCAAAACCAAAGATCAAGTAAGGAAACAAACATGATCAAAGAGAAGAAAAGAAACCCAGAAAGAAAACATGAAAAAAAGGGGTACCTCCATCCTGAAGAAGAGACAGTTACCCGTGAGGAGAAGGCTGAAGTTAGGGAGCTTGAGATTGTTAAAGGAGAGAGGGCGAGGTTGAAGATGGTGATGGTGATGACGAGGATTGAGGAAGGTAGTGTAGCTTAAGAGTTGCTTTATTGGTGGCGTACAATAGCGGCATCCATACGCTATTACTGTGGATAGATTCATCATTTTTTTGGATTTTCTTTTTTCTTTATTCCATTTTCAATGACTTTCTCGCCCTTTCTCTCACTTTCGTCCATTAATAAATACACTTGTCGTCTCCACCTCTGCTCTCTTGGTCATGACTGTTGCCCACCGAATCAGCTCATCTTTTCTGCATGGATGCCATAACTTTTGGGCCTCAATTCTATTTTAGCCCAAAGTTTAGGGTAATCTTGTTAAGTAATTATGGACCGACACGAGACCCGGATTTAATAAATTTTGATTTAATTTGATTTTATAAGATTAAATTTTATTAAAAAAAATAAATTTAAATTAAATAAAATCTCTTTAAATTTAAATCGAAGTTAGCAAGCTAAAATCCTGATCAGACCGACTTATGCACATCTATAATATTATAAAAGATAAGACATCAAATCACAACCATATGAACTTAAATGTCGATTCGGATATATTTTTTTTCTATAAATTTGGGATAAATATAATGTAATATCTGTTTAAATATTTTTAATCATCTAATAATAAACTTTTATAGTATTACACATGTAATGCTTATACCTACTTTAAAAAAATAATTATTATTTAATTATTAAAATCGATTGATTCGTGTTACTTAAGATATCTTAATACAATTTACTTATAATGTATCTATGTAATATGAATTACAATTGACACATTAATAAATGGTTTGATTATATAACTAATTTCCAAAAGTATTACGTTTTTCATGAATATGTGTTTAAATTATTTTTTGAATGATTTTTGTGCCTGATATAACAAACGTTATCATTTTAGGTGTCTGGATTGTTAATGGTATTAATTACCTTCGTTAAAAGGCACGTGTCACAACCTATTAATTTTAAAAGTTTTATTTAAAATTTTAAAAAATAAAATTATATTTAAAAGACACAAAAATATTGAAATAACCTCAAAACTTTAAAAAAAAATCATTTTAACCCCTAAACCCAAGCCAACTACATCTCTTTTCTGTCGACGAAGCTTCACATGACATTACCTCCCCCGACAACCAAAATCCCTATGAAATCGTGATCGCTTGACGACCGGTCAACGATGAATTAACATTTTATACCCTGCGAACCCTATGATGAAAATCGTGATCCCATGCGATTTTGGCAGTTAATTGGCTACAACTACGGCGACGTATGACTAGGAGGATAGAAGGGACTACGTCAAAGGTGTTGATTGTGGACGAAAAGGTAAATGAAAATGGATTAGGGTTAATATTTAGGTATTTTAAAGATTTTACGATTTTTTTGTAATTTAAGAAAAAAATACCGTTTTTTAAAATAAGTAATATATTTAATATCTTTTAAAAAATAAATTTTAAAATTATCATATTGTGATGCATTAACGGAATAAATTAACATAATTAACGATAAAGTAATAACGTTTGTATTGTTATGCATTAAAATCATTCATAAAACAAATTAAATTTATATTCGTGATAAGCGCAATAATTTGTACACTTATTTTATATTTAATTCATAATAAATTAGATACGAATGTTAGGTAATGATTTTTTTAGTAAACGGCATCGTTTTAAGAACAGGTTTGAGTCTCACTAAACCTTGGAAACCCATAAAGTCTGAAGCGCCTTCCTCCTCAAAACCCTTTTTCACCACCGCATCGAACCAGCCATCAATAAAGCTAACTTATGCATCCCTATCCCCAATTTTTTCCAGTTTAAAGCTCAATTCTTTCACCATTATTCTTCACGAAAATGGCGAATCTTATGCATAAACTCTTCAAGAACAAATCCACTCAAAGGCTCATCGTCTCTTTGAAATCCCAACAACTCCCTACAGTCAGTCCTTCACTTATTCCCCACCATGTTTCATTAACCAAACCAGATTCCTTCAACGACCCAAGTTTTTTCCTCAATCCCAAACCCATAAAAGATGGTATTTTTACTCAACCTTTGAAGTTTTACCCCAATTTCCCATTTGGGTATTTGTTGAATCCCATTGGCTCAATTGGGTTTGATCCATTCATGGCAATGGAGATCGAGGAGGGGACAATGGAGACCGAAGATGATGCCGGAAAACTTTGGGCTGATAGTGTGAAGAAGAAGAGGAAGAAGAAGATGAACAAGCACAAGTACAAGAAGCTGAGGAAGCGTCTGAGAAGAAAGACATAGGCTTTCTCTATGATGGGGATGTTGTATTATTCTCCTTTGATTTTTTTGAAAGATTTTGGAATTAGTTGATGGACAAATCTTGAATTGATGAATTTGATGTCTTTTGGCAATAATTAGCTGGATTAAAAACACACAATTAACATGAGCTTTGCTTATTTTCTTGTGTTGGGAGTTTACTTGATTGTCTAAATTGTCAACTTTTGAATGAAATGAGTGTTGTTATGGTAAAGATGTTTAGATATTCACTGGGAAAGTGCAAGAAGATTATACAAGGCAAATCATTCTCAAATGTTGTTTTCTGATGCTTTTAGTAATCTGAGGGTCTTGAGTTGATTTCGATTATTTACACGTTTCTCACTCACTTTAATTTACATATATTCATTGTGACAATGATATTCTGTTGTCGATTATCGATTTTTGAATGAAATGAGTGATTCTTTGGTAAGGATGGTTTGGTTTTTCACTAGGAAAGAAAAAGAAGAGTATATTAGGCAAAATGATTCTCATTTATTATTGTTTTCTCGAGTGTCTTGAGCTATGTCCATTCATGATATGGATCTCACTCACTTTGGTGTTCATACATTCTGTATGACACTGATATTCTGTTGTTGAATCATGACTTTTGGATGAAATGTCTGGTGTTATGGAAAGGATGATTAGTTCCCTAGGAACGAGCAAGAAGTTCATATAAGGCAAAATCATTCTCAGATGTTAGTGTTTTCTGATACTTTTTTCATAATTTGAGGGGCTCGAGTTGATGTCATTTGTTTATACGAATCTCTCTTGCTTTGATTCGCATATATTCATTGTGACAATGATATTTCTGTTGTCAATTATCGAATTTTGAATGAAACGAGGGTTGCTTTGGTAAGGATGTTTAGATGTTCACCGGAAAAGAGTAAGAAGGGTGTATGAGGCAAAATGATTCTCATTTATTGTTGTTTTCTCCACAGTTGAGCTGATGTCCATTCATGATTCAGATCTCTCTCTTTGGTTTTCATACATTCTGCATGACACTGATATTCTGTTGTTGAATCATTGACTTTTGAATGAAATGTCTTGTGCTATGGAAAGGATGTTTAGTTGTTCACTAGGAAAGAGCAAGAAGTTTATATTATAGGCAAAATCATTCTCAAATGTTGGTGTTTTCTGATATCTTTTTTTCATATTTTGAGGGGCTTGAGTTGATGTCGATTGTTTATACAAATCTGAGTTGCTTTGATCTGCTTGTGTTCTTTGTGACACTGATAATTGTCAAATTATCAACTTCCGAATGAACCGGATGTCGATGTGGTACAGATGTTTAGATGTTCACAGGAAAAGAGCCAGAAGTTGATATCTGGCAAAGTCGATCTCAACTATTGTTGCTTTCTGATATTTTTCCTAGCATGATGGTCTCGAGTTGTTGTTCATTTGTAGTGTTGAATCTCAAACATTGTCTTTGGTTCAGTTTGTATATCTGCACAATCATCATCTCAAATGTCGTCTAGGATGTTCCGAATGTACTTTGAATCACTGATATCCCGTTGTGTTGCTATGACATGGATGTCCAGACATTCACGAGGAAACAGCAACCAGAGTATACGAGGCAAAACTTTTCTCGAATGTTGTTGTTGTCTGATATATTTCGTAATGCAAGGCTCTCGAGTAGAGGTCCACTCTTCGTACCCGATCTCAATCGCGTCGGTTTACATGTATTCTTTGTTCCACTGATATTCTGTAGTCAAGTTTTCAACTTTTGAATGAAGTGTTGCTATGGCAAGGATGTTTAGGCATTCACTGGGAAGGTGCAAGGAGAATCATCAGGCAGAATCGTTCTCAAATGTGGCTTTTTGATATTTTTCGTAGTATGAAGCCCTTGAGTTGATCACTCATAGTTGTTTTAGAATTTGTAAGTCAACGGTGTGGATTATGGTTGAATAAAACTCTATTCAATTCGAAAAAAACTATTTTTTTTTTGTAATTTTGAGTTATTAAGTTAAGTCGAACTAGTGAGTCGGTTTTCGAGTTCAACTCGAGGCCAGATTTTATCAATTCGAAAAACTGAGTTTTGTTTTCGAGTTCAACTCGAGGTCAGATTTTACCAATTCGAAAAACTGAATTTCAAAATGATGTAGTTTTGATCTTTAGTTGAGTACTTTAATTGTTTTATGATTTAGTCCCGAATTTCTTTATTTCTTCAATTTCTCTCTTATTTTAAATCAATTTTAATCAATTATGTATTTCTATTTCCTTTTATGAAAATATTTTTTTAATTTAATCCTTCAATTTTGTATGATTTTTTGTTTCAAGTCCATTTTTATTAGAATTGAACTGTACTCTCCTTTAAGTATAAAATAGCTATGTATTTTAACTTAAATTACTAACTTTAACAACTAAGTTCTTAGTTTTTTCAATTTGGTCCTCCGACTGTAATTTTTTTTTTTTGCAAATTGTTCATTCCTATCAATTTCATGATTTCTTTATAATCTCATCGATGCTTTATCCTCAAAATCTCTTTCTAAAAAATAACATTATAAATATATTTTATAATTTTAAATGATATTTAATTTATTAACATTACAAAAAAATTACACATGTAAAAAAGAATATAATGAAACATATATGTATATCTTATATTATTAGAAAATTTTGTTCAAATTAAAATAAATTTATATTATATTATTATAAATAATTATAATTAAATTTAAATGTATACTTAGAAAGGTTATCTTGTTAACTTGAAATTTATAAAATTCGATTCGAAAAGCTTTTATATAAAATCTAAATAACATAAGACTCATTAGCTCGACTAACTTGATTCGATCATGTTCTCGGCCCAGTATAGGTTGTAGAATATTTGTTGAAACATTGATTGTGCCATGCAATACTGTTATGGACACTGGGATTTGAGAAACCAACCTCCAAGACTGAGAAATTGAATCTTCATATGGTAAAAAGCTTCCACTGTAATACCACCCTGTCCTTCTCTAGTGGTAACTTCTTTCTTTATGTTTCAAATATATATTAATATATCCGTGTTAAATATATATTTGTATCTGATACTAATGTCTATGGTCACGTATAGTGGTGAATTGGTGATTATAAGATTGTATATAATCATAATATTTCTTAATCATTGACAACACATATATTCGAACTCGAAATCTCTAGACCCTAGAAAAAATATACATCCCTTTAATCACATATGTTAGTTCATAGGTTACCTTAATCGAGTCTTTTAGTGTGTCCTTTTGTTTTTGGGGTTTGGTTCCCCTACCACTAGGGGATAGCAGGACTCTAGGGGTAACTCTTTTTGCTGTTTTGGGGTAGCTGTGTTGAGGGCGTTACTTAACGGCCAAAACGTGAAATCAGGAAGCTGATCGGTCCCACATGT
This sequence comes from Hibiscus syriacus, assembly GCF_006381635.1. Lineage (NCBI taxonomy): Eukaryota > Viridiplantae > Streptophyta > Magnoliopsida > Malvales > Malvaceae > Hibiscus > Hibiscus syriacus. Next base: position 86,349 of record NW_024062369.1, read on the forward strand.
ATAGGTTAATCAGGACATTGAAGTATGCATTTAGTCCTTTTATAGGTCACCCTTTCCTCTCTCAGATTCACCTCTCCCAACAACAACAAAAATGGCAATTTCTTCACTTTCTCTGTTCTTCTTCTTCACCTCGCTTCCTTTCATTTCCTCTTCCCCAGTTAAAGACCCCGAACTCGTAGTTCAAGATCTTTACAGGTAAAAAAATGGCTTCGCCTTGTTCACGTATGTTATGTTATTGTTTTGTTTTTGGCAGGGCCATTAATTTGTATAGGAGGAACCTTAGACATGCCTCTTGTGGCACTGGCAACCCTATAGAAGACTGCTGGAAATGTGACCCCCACTAGTGGAAGAACCGACGAAGGCTGCCCAATTGTGCGATTCGGGTTCGGAAAGAATGTCATCGGCGGAAGAGATGGTAAACTATACATTGTCATCGATTCCAGCGACAATGACCCTGTAAACCCTAAACCCTAAACTTTAAGACACGCCGTGATCCAAGAGGAACCATTGTGGATCGTTTTCGGTCGCGATATGACCATAAAATTGAAAGAAGAACTCATCATGAACTCTTTCAAGACGGTCGACGGTCGAGGCGCCGATGTTCACATCACCAGGGGTCCGTGCATTACCATCCAGTTTGTCACCAACATCATCATCCATGGATTGAACATTCATGATTGCAAACAAGGAGGGAGTGCTATTCATCGGGACGGCAACGGGATTTCCATCTTCGGCAGCAGCCACATTTGGGTGGATCGCAACTCTATCAAATTGCAAGGATGGACTGATTGATGCCATTTATGGGTCCACTGCAATCACCATCTCAAACAAGTACATGAGTCGCCATGATAAGGTCATGTTGTTAGGGCACAGTGATTCCTACACTCGAGACAAGAACATGCAGGTCACTATAGCTTTTAATCACTTTAGTGAAGGGTTTGTCCAAAGAATGCCAAGGTAACATAAAACTAGTCGTATATTTATTCGAACCCGAACCCGAACACAAACCCGAATCGACCGTAGTTGTATAGTTCGCATTTTCAGGTGTAGACATGGTTATTTCCATGTGGTGAACAATGACTACACCCGCTGGGAAATGTATGCTATAGGAGGGAGTGCTAATCCAACCATCAATAGCTAGGGCAATAGATTCACTGCACCAAATAACATATTCAGCAAAGAGGTGACCAAGCATGAAGATGCAACGGAGAGCGAATGGAAGCCGTGGAATTGGAGATCGAAAGGCAACCTAATGGTGAATGGTTCACGCCATCGGGCGCCGGTGTGTCATCGAGTTACGCCCAGGCCTCTAGCTTGGGTGCCAGGCCTTCGTCACACATTGCCACGATAACAACCGATGCCGGTGCTCTCAAGTGTAAGAAATACTCTCGTTGTTGACGGAGTTTAAGGTCAAAATTTATCGAATACGGTAACCGAGTTCGTAATTTTTTTTAACAACCTCGGCCCGTTGCTCTTAGAACAGCATCAAGGACTTTCTTCTTTCTTTTTATCTTTCTCTCTCCCATAAATCCATTGTGGGAGCCATGAGAAAAATGACACTAAACATTGTCGACACAATAGACACTGTAAATAGACAATTCCAAGTAGTTTTGAACTGATTTGAGTAGGAAAGTTCACCGACTTTAATGTCAAAATTAGCCCTTTACTAAAACGATTATTTTGGTATCAATTTTTTTAATATTTTGTCTTCTAATATTTCATTTCGAGACAAAAAGATCCCTATGTGAATGGAAACTGATAGTTAATAAATGGTTACAACTTCAAAAATAAGGGTCTTACTATCCTAAAATGAAACGTTGTGACTAAAATACTATAAAATAATCATTTTAATCATGTTATTAATGGAAGGAAAATATGATGTTGACAAAAGAATTTGTTTGAAATTACATTGATAATGTAGGATTGAAATAAAATATTTTTCAGAGTTGGAGACCAATATGAAATAGGAGTCCTAATCTAGAGACCTCTTATATAATTAACTCATTTTTGTTAAAAAATGACGACCGTGGACATTAACATATTAAATGGGACTTGATAAAATTTAGTCTCAAAATCATTCGTGTTGTATTTTGTGGATCGAACTTCGTTTACATAATGTCATCGAGCTAGTTCTTTAAAGCAACGTCAATATCAGTAGATAGTAGATATCATTAAAATATAATTTTATCATATTCTAACCAGCATATTAATGTACAACTCAGACGATCGTCAATTTTTTAACAAAAAATGACAAGTTTGGAACATATAAATAGTGGAATGATCATTTATAATATTTAATAGTAAGAGGACTCAACAAAATACCACAGTATAATTAGAGGATCATTTTGTAACTTTTAATAATTGATGACTAAAAAAAGTAATACCTTATAATCAAGGGACTATATGTGTACTTTACTCTAAATTGAATTAGATGGACATTAATATGGTGGTTAGACATAATTGTATTGTGTAATTTCATGCAAAAACTAAAATTTGTCGAGTTTTAATAATTTGTAAAATCATATTTAAAGATTTTAATGTAGGAAAAAATTGACGTTTTATCATTAGTGAGGTTGATGGATTTAATTTTATCATTCTAATTTTATTTCAGAAGTTCTAAAGTCGAATTTAGAAAATTTAAATCGATTAAAATTAAATATATTTATTTTTAGGGTAAAGTATATAAATGGTCCATCATCTATTGGATTTTATTTTATTAAATCTCTCAACTATTAAAAGTTATAAATTGATTCTCTGACTATATAGTGTTGCTTTGTTAAGTCATTCGACTATTAAAAGTTATAAAATAATTACTCAATTATTCATTATGTTTCAAACTCGACCTTTTTCGTTTAAAAATTCGATATTGTCTAAGTTTGACGTTTACATGATGACTGGAATATGATAGTCATTTGAAATTATGAGATCAAATTTTATCATATCACAATCAGTATGTTAATGTTAACCTTAGAATGCCTCATTTTTGTAACAAAAAAGAACGAGTTTGAAACATAAAGAATAGTAGGGTGATGTAACACCCACCCAGACGATACCCGATTTGATCCGAGGTGTCACATTAGGGTTTGAAATTCAGAAAATTCAAAAAAAAAATTTGTTAAACCATTTTAAAAATCGTAAAATAATTTATAAACGAATACAAGTTCAGAAAATCATTCATATATCAAAACAAAATTAATTCATACATTGTATTATACAAGTTCAGACTTAGTATAACAAAATGTGACATGCATGCCCCTTAATTGTACGGGTATCGTACTCTACAGCAACGCCGAATGAACTCTCATGCTAATTTGATACTGCACAGAATCGATTCTTTAACCTTAAATGGTGAGTAACAGAGTGAGCTTTGGGAAAACACAGTAATGCAAAAATACCAGATGATGTTAAAAGACAAGCAGAAAAATGGTAAAACATACAATTTTCTTATTGATTCCCACATCTTCAGGTTTTCGTGATGAACTGAGATTTATTTAATTAATTCTTCATGTAATATATGAGAAACCTACAGTCCAGAGGAAACGTTTAGAGAGATAGATTCAGAAGATCAAAAATGGGTGTCCAGTGTGTTCCCGCATAACCATAAATAAATATAAACATAGTTTAAAAAAGTAATAGTAGTTTATTTTAAAAAACATATTTTTAAAATCACTGTAATACCCTCCACTCGAACAGTGATATGCAGTTCACAATAATTGCATCCATAGGGACTTACCTTAGGCCCATTGGGCGTAGGAACCAACCCAAAGGAACACATTGGGTCCACAAGGATTTACCCTAGCCGAAGCATAAGAGTCACTTAAAGGGAGTGCTCCCTGGTCCATAAGGACTTACCATAAGCATAAAGTAAATGAGTCACCCTAAGGGATTATCTTAGGGTTCATAAGGTCTTAGCACTAGGCCCATTAGGCCCTAGAGCCCACCCAAGGGTCGCCTTAGGTCCATAAGGATTTATCAGCTTGATCGGAGTTGAACCTGTAGAACTTCATAACAAATCCCATGTAGTGCCCCAATATAAAACATGTTAAACAGTAAATAGTAATAGCAGAATCGGGAGCCAGATGTATCTAGTATTAGAAACTATATATCAAAAACCATGTTTTATTTCAAATATTAGAGTAATATTTTTAAAAATCATATAAAATAGTTATGTGCATAAGGAACACACTAGAGGATTCAAATATCTTTTTGGAGGCACGCGATGATTATCAGGAATAGAAACACAAACTTCTACGGGTTGATCAAATTTTAAAAATGAGGTTCCTACTAAAAGGGTTCAATTATGGATATAATCAGGCATTCAGAAATTGATGCTTCGAGAGCATTTAGGATTTTGGGGGTAGTAGAAAGGTATTTCATGCACCTTCACCAAAATTATTTAAGATTTGAATGTAACAAGAGTGATTTCATTACTTAGTCCATTAAGGACATTTTTAGCATTACGTTTCTTGAAGAATTCTTAGTGGTTTAACGCAGTAAAGGTAAAACTACGATTTACATAATTTAGGCTTTATATTGAATTATCAAGATTTCGAGTCAAAGCAAATTAAACATATCTCAACATCACGATACTCACCAATCATTCGGGTCGATATCCTTCAGAATATTCACTTCTTAATACTTACTACAATAGTTGAACTAATCACCATCAAAATCATCATTAAATGGATGTCGAAGGGACGAACATGTATTTTGATTATATTCCTTTCTGATATTGTAATAGTAATAAGGGTGGTCGGTATACTTAGGTTGTACTCCATAACCTTTAGGCCACACTTAGGTTTTTCGATGTTTCCAAAATTTATCAAGCGGCATCCTTTTTTTTAGGTCTTAAAAGTATTTTGGTCATTTCAATCAATTCGATATATAGAGTACTTCCAACAAATCGATCTTTAGATGTTTTCTCAATAATCATAACTTCTAAGTATGTTTTTCCATCTCTAAATTAAAAATTTATTATCAGGTTCGAGTCAGATGGAAAGTGTATATTTTTCAGATCAGGGTCAAGTCGGATGAATGATGTATAATTTTTAAGTCAAATCGAGTTAATCAAAAATCCGACTCAACTCGACCTATGCCCATCCGTATTTCCAAATGGAAATGTTTATAAATTAAAAGGTGCATGTTTATGGTAAAGTATTATAACTATTAGAGGTGATTATTTAATTAAGTCGAATTAAATTAAAAAAATCATATTAATTAAATAAAAAATGTTCATTTTAAAAAAAATTAGTATAAATCCTTTTAAAAAATTATTGAAAATTTATTTAAAGCTAACACAATTAAAATATGATAGTTTCATCTTTGTATATTAAGTAAATTATAAGGGTGTTTTGTATCTTTGCACCACAAAATCTCATATTATTTAATTATTGGTTTCTTTTGTTAAGCTAATATGATTACAAAGTATTATATATTTTAAATACTCTTAACTACTTGACTATGAACGTTCAGTCACTCATGCTATAGTTGTTGGTGCTCGAGCCCGAAAATTCTGAGAATAACAACCATTTCTTTAACCGTGAAAGTAATTTGGTTCGTGCAATATTAATCTATGTAACTTATTTGGTGAGCATATATATATATTACACAATGTAAAACTCTTTTAGTTTTACACAAATTTAGGACAGTTGGATGAGTGAAAACAAATAGTTGAGATAAAAAAATAGGAAACGTGAAGATATTTACTAGAAAAAAAAACAATGAGTCGATCTCAGTAATTTATTTTTACTCATCCAACGGTCCTAAATTTGTGTAAAACTAAAGAGTTTTACACTGTGTAAGTGGATCCTAACCCTAGGGCATAACTTGTGTTCATATTTTTTCCCCCTTAATTTAATCTATGTAACTTTAATATTTTCCATTTTGACCCAAAAACTAGCCCAAAGTCATTGACAATTACCATAATTTTCCCAAAAGATCATTTTCTCTTAATTTTTATACATAATATTTTAAGTCTTCCGGTTATATCACTAGTAAACTAAAATCTAATAAATCATAAATAAATATTCAATAAATTTTATTATTCAAATATTAATTTAAAGTAATATTACCAGTATATCCTTCGACGATAAATAAACAAATCTTAATTCATTAATCAAATTTGGTAATAATATAAGTTCAACAATACCCATTAGAGGCATTATTATCTGCAAGCGCGGCGGACCACCGTAGCTTGCTCAATTTTTTTACAAAAACGGTGTCGGTTTCCAATCAACCTTGGATCAACACGTGTTTATTTTTTATTGGTTATTAAAACCATTGGACCTTATTCTAACACGTCATTTGTAGTATATATGCTTAACCGGTGCGTTATTGACACGTGGAAGATCAAGTGATTGGATTACAACGAGTGCCACGTCAAATTGACTTGGACTCCTCGGCTCACCAAAAGCCATCTTATTACAAAACCGGCTCTTTTAGAATTACCTGTCCCTTCGGTGTCGTTTTATCCTTTGCCAAGTTGGCTTAGAAAAGTCGTACGGTAAAAGTTAGATATTTATTTTTAGGGTAAAGTACACATATGTTCCCTCAACTATAGAATACTACTTTATTGGGTCCTTAAACTATTAAAAGTTATAAAATGATCTCTCAATTATAAGATATTGCTTTGTTGAGTCCCTCGACTATTAAAAGTTACAAAATAGTTATCGGAAAATTCATTGTGTTCCAAATTCATCATTTAAAAAAAATTAATGACAATTTGAGTTTAACATTAACTTGTTGACTGAGATTTGATAATCGTTTGAGATTGTAGGATCATATTTTATCATACATGTTAAAATGTTAACGTCTGGCTTAAATTATCATCAATTTTTTAACATATCTATTCATAAAATGAACATTGTTTTTAAAATTAACACAATTTTTTTATATATATACATTTAAAAAAAGGATAAAACTCAAACAATACTTCTTTTTATAATAAAATTATTTTCAAAAGAGTAACACCAATTAGAAGAAGAAAGATATGATAGATACACAAAAATGATTGTGTATGTATATTTTATTGTTTAAAATATTTTAATAAAAATTAGGGTGAATTATGTGTTTAGTACCTAAATTATTAATTTGGTCTGTTTTAGTATATAAACTTTCATATTTTTTTAAAATCATACTTGAAGTTTAGTTTTTGTTTCATTTTAGTACACGTTATCAAAACATTTTGTAGTTTTTGTTTCATTTTAACACCCCCGTTCAAAATTTAACGTTAAATGTTTATTTTTTTAAGTTTAGGTATTAAAACAAACAAAAAATGATAGTTTAGGTACTAAACAAGTTGAGTTTTAAACGACATAATACTAAAATGAAATTAAAACTAAACATTATGTATGATTTTAAAAAAATTGAAAGTTCATATATGCAAACGGGCTAAAACTGATAATTTATGTATTAAATGCATAATTTACCCTAAATTTTATAAGAATAAAACTCTAAAAATATGTATAAATTACATATTTAACACTAATGTAAACATGAATTAGATAGATTATGACACTAACAAGTAATAACACTGCATAAATATATATTTTTTTTGATAAATTTTAAATATAATCCTAACACTATATAGGGTGGAGGGAGACATAAGACTCTAGGGAAAGAATAAGAGTGCTCTTAGTATTTCTAAAACTCATAATTTAAAGGAATATAATAGAACAAAGATAAAAAAAAATGGCCACCCGACCAAATTTACTTGCTCTGCATGAATGGACATTTGTTTCGGGGTTAGTTTAGCAGGAATTTTAGAAAGTGTCTTTTAAAAGTTCCGTAGAAAATAACTTTTAAAAGTATTGTACAAAAGAACTTTTAAAAGTGATATTTAAAAGTACAATTTAAAAATTAATTGTTTGTGATTGTTGTTAAAAAGTGAGTTTAAAAATATAAAATGTTTATTATAGACATTATATTGTAAACTAAAAATATAAAATTTAAATTATATTTACACTTATTAATACTATGATATATAAAATATATCACTTAAACTATTTTAAAAATATAGAAAATATTTTAAGATAACTAATTTAAATAATATATTGTATAACTCACTATTAATATTTCAATATATATAAAATTATAAACCATGAATTTTATTTAATTTTAAATAATTAAAATAAATTATTAAGTTATAAATTATTTTAAAGATGTTAATATTAAATTATTAAAATAAAATGTAAATACATAATTGAGCGGAGCATATGCATTAATAAGAGTAAAATTATAATTTTCTCCCAAGCACAAAGTTAAAAGTAAAAAAACTATAAATCTTCGCTTTTACGGTTGGTTTGAAACCACTGTTTCTACAGTAATTTTTTTCTAATTTTTTACCTGTTTAACATTAATTTTACAGTTAAAACATTTTAACTGAAAGTGCGTTTGAAAAGTCACATCAAACATGATTTTAATAAATCAATGAAAGAAATTATAAATATTTAAATAACTCGTCTATTTATATTATCAACAAAATCTCCAAATAAATCATACACGAATCAAGCCACCTCACTTATTAAAAAGATGATTGTTATTCTTAAAGGTCATATGTTCGAACATGACACTTGCAAAAAAAATATTTATTGTCAAATGATTAATACCTGTTAAATCTATACATTGAATTCAAATTAAGCTTTAGGGCTTATATTTTTTATTAGTCAGTAATTAAAGCTGAAAAAGGTAATTAAAGTATTTTTATTTAATATAATATTATTATAAATAATATGTAAATTAATCTTTAAAATTACATTTAAAAAGTAAAATCATGAAGCGCGTGGGAACATTCCGCATAATAATATTTTCTTCACGCATGATGACACGTCGGATTGTTCATCTCTTTGCTTTTCTAGCTCATTTTCTATAAATTTCGAGTCCCACCCGTCATTGGCAACAACCTCTGTTAAGACATAGCCAGCGCAACTTTCTTCAATTCCTCTTTCAATGGAACACAACAATTACAGCTCAGCTTCCTCCGCCGTCATCTCCGCCGTTTCCTCCGCATCTCACTTACCGGAGCCCGATGTCCACATCCTTACCTCCGGTGGCCTCCGCATCCCCGCTCACACCGGCATATTGGTAATCCTCTCTCAGCTCAGCGTTTTAGATTTCAAAATTTTTCTTCTTCTTCGTTTTGCTCGGATCTGATTTCTCTTCTTCTTCTTTTATAAAAAAAGGCAATGGCGTCGCCGGTGCTGGAAAATATAATCGAGAGGCCACGTAAGCACCGGAGCTCCGAACGAGTCATCCCGATTCTCGGTGTTCCATGCGACGCCGTTTCTGCTTTTGTTGAATACCTCTACTCTTCCAGGTTGGAGGCTTTAACTTGAAGCATTTTGATTTGACTTATTATACAAATTGGTGTATGAATTTGACAAAATTTTTCCTAAATTGATACCTAATTAAAGTTTAGAATCTTTGTTTAGGTACTATATTGAGACAAATAAAAGTTTAGGTACCGATTTGGGCAGAAATTTGTATAATAAGCCTTTCGATTTTCCACGGTCTTTGTTTTTCTGAATGATCTCCGCCGTTCATTTCTTCCTTGTTTTCCACGTGATATGACGATCGATAATCCACCACTGACTCTGATTAGTAAAATTATACGGCGTTTATCATCATATATTATTATTATACATATGAGTTTTAAGAAAGTGCCACGTGGCTAATCGTGTTGGTAATGTTTCTCCAAATTTTGAGGATGCGGTTTCGTTTACGTTTCAGATTTTTTTTTGGGTTTTGGTTTTAGTGCCGGAGTTGAATTGAGGTAAATGGTTTTGCAATAGGTGCGATGAAGAGCAACTGGCGAAGTATGGGATTCATCTGCTAGCGTTGTCGCATGTTTACTCAGTCCCGCCGCTTAAGCAGCGGTGCAGCAGGGGAGTCAGTCAACGGCTGACGGCGGAGAATGCGGTGGACGTCCTCCAACTCGCCAGGCTCTGCGACGCTCCCGATCTTTACCTCAAGTGCATGAAATACATCGCCGCCCATTTCAAATCTGTCGAGCAAACCGAAGGTTGGAGTTTCATGCAGGATCATGATCCCTGGCTCGAGCTCCAGATTCTTCAGTTCATCGATGAAGCTGAAACGGTAAATAAAAATAAAAAATCAGCTAACGTTAATGATTTTGTTATTTGTAAAATTGGGTTCTGAGTGTTCGATATAATGTTGCAGAGAAAGAAGAGAATAAGGCGGCACAGGGAAGCACAGAGCTTGTATTTACAGCTAAGCGAGGCAATGGAGTGTTTGCAGCACATATGCACGGAAGGGTGCACCACCGTGGGACCGTACGACGTGAAACCAGCTAAGAAACCGGGTCCCTGCAACAAGTACGCGACGTGCCACGGGGTTCAGCTGTTGATAAAGCATTTCGCTTTGTGCAAGAGAAGGGTCAACGGTGGAGGGTGCTCTCGCTGCAAGCGAATGTGGCAGCTTCTTCGACTCCATTCCTCCATTTGTGATCACCCAGATTCTTGCAGGGTTCCACTTTGCAGGTAAACATTAAAAACCAACTATTTTTATTTTAGACTAAATTATAAATTTCATCAATCAATTCTCTTTTTTCTTAGTTTGGTTATTAAAAAAATTAAAGACATGACATTCACCTATCATCCAGATCACTTCTCCTTTTCTATTTTATCTCACTTTAAAATTTGTGAAATTCAACCCAAAACATAGAACTCGTGAAATCCAATACCACTCTAATCTATAATTTTCACCCTTTAACCAGTTTGAATTCAAGATATACAATTCACTTACTTTCACACCTCCCCGCCATTGAAATTTAGAAGGATATGCCCCATCATTAAGTATTTAGTGATGGAGTGACTAAAATAAGAATAAATAAAAATTTAAGTGAACGCCTTTTTTTTTAATTTTAATGACTAAAATAAGAGTGAAAAGAAAGTGAAATGGTAAAATTTATAATTTACCCACTATTTTGTTGATAATGTCATTTGTCTTTGGATGGAGTAATTGAACTGCCTATGAATGTCCTAAATACATGTATTTTTTTATTGCTATTTGGTAGTTAGCAGGTTCAATTAATTTAGATAGGATAAGAACTGGGCAACTTTTAGGATTCTACTTTTCGGGTTAGGGTTTGAAGTTCTCTCATTCGAGTTTCGTGCTTGTCTTGGCAACTTCCATCCGCCATGAAATTGTTCTTTTTTTATCGTCTTCTTTAGATATTTTTGGTAATCAATCTAACACAAGATAAAGAGTCATGGAGATTTTTACTTGTCCCCAAAATAAATAACAACAAAAGGGTTGCTGCCAAGTGCCACCTTCATCCATCTCATGCTCTAATAACAAAAAAATATCCGCCTACTGGTGGGTCCTAAAAGTCCCCATCTAGGATCACTCTCATCCTTAATAAATTTAATTTATCATTTTCTTTTACATCGTATTTTCGTATTAATTTAATCATTAGAATTATTTAATTGCTTTAATGTTGAAAATATTTATTAATGTTTAGGGTTTATAGTTTAGAAGTTAAAAGGTTATGGGTTACAATTTAAGATTTAGAATTTAGAGATTTAAATTAATATTATGATATAAAATGATACAATTAAATAATTTTAAGATTAATTTTACGTAAAAATAAAATAAAAACAAAAATAATAAATAAAATCTACTGCAAACCCCTTTTGCCTTTATAAAAACATCAGCCTAGTGGTGGGTCCTAAGAGGAGGCCCCCATCTTTTATTTTCATTTGCCCGACAAAACATGAAAACAATGTTGTGTTGTTGACAGGCAATTCAAAGTGAAAGCACATCGGCAGAAAATGGACGATGATGCAAAGTGGAAGGTGCTCGTGAAGAAGGTTTTAGCAGCAAAAGCAGTGTCTTCTTTAGCTATACCCAAGAGGAAGAGAGAGGACGAGGAGAGGGAAACAATGGGCACCCATCATCATCATCATCATCATCATCATCAGGTTTTGAGAACCTTTAGATTACGTTAAGAGCTTTTACAATAGAAAAAAAAAGTTTCTTTGATTCATAATAATAATATGGTTGGTAGTTTGTATATGGAACCGAGTTGCTCTGAGCCTCTACCGTCACCTCCTTGTTTCCGGGAGCTTGGTAGAGTAATCCTCTCATGATGTATTGTGTAGAGTGCGTGTAAGTTTCTAGAGTAAGAACGATGCTGTAAAAAAGAATCGGAAATCTGTATTTTGAGTTTTAAATATAAAACATATCGAGTGGAATCATTACTAAAATAGAATGTTCTTATTTTTAAAGGATATTGATTCGAATAATTGTGTTTACAAGATATGTATATAATTGTTAATAGATTAAAATTTTTAGCGTAAATTTCTTTGAACTTTACTCTCTCTTCTATTTTGTTCACCGAACGTTAAAAGTTTTTAATTTTCTCATTGAAATTAATACATTAAATTTTTTCAGTCACTTAACCATCAAAATAATTAACGACGTTAAAACGACTTAGTTTTAAAAAATAAAATTTTCGTCAAAATGATATCATTTTGCATCTATATAAAAGTTCATTTATAATGTCGTTAGTGATAAAAAAAATCCAATGTAATAAATTTATTGAGGAAATTGAAAAAGTTTAAAGTACGATGAGTGAAATAGGAGGAATAATAAAGTTTAATTATCAAATTTGTAATTTACTTTTTTTTATAAACAAACGCTACGTTGAAACTAGGTGATTATAATATTATTAATATACAATATTGAGTCTAATACTATTTTAATGATACTATTAGACTTTGAAATATGATAAATTCGTATCTAGTGAAGAAAAATTAAATTAGAGATTTATACTAAATTGTAAAACTTTCAAAGTATGAAAGGTAAAATGATAGTTCTACCAAAAATGGGCTAAGTACTATGAACTATGGTCTAGACTCAATTATAAAATAAGTGCCCAAGCGTTTTTCACGAATACATATCTAAACTATTTTTTGGAATGATTTTGGTGTCCAAAGTTATCATGTTACCACTTTAAATGTTTGGGTAGTCGACGGCTTTAATTTCCTCCGTTAAACGACATATGTCATGTTCTGATAATTTGAAAATTTTATATAAAGTTAAAAAAATTAAATTTATATTTAAAAATATAGAAATTTTGAAATAACACCAAAATTTTGAAAACCTTCATTTCAACCCCTAAACCCACGTTAGCCACCGCCTTTCACCATCGACGAAGCTTCACCCGACCTCACTTCCCCTCGATGACCAAAATCCTTATGAAACCGTGACCAATCGACGGCGAGTCGATGTTTTATACCATGCGAGCCCTAAGATGAAAATCGTGATCTCAAATGATTTCGACGTCAATTGGCAACAACTACAACAACGTATGACTAAGATAATGACAGATACTATGTCGATAATTGTGGTTGTGGCTGAAAAAGGTGAAGATGGAGGGTTAGGGTTAGGATTTAAGGATTTTAGGGATTGTTTTATAATTTAAGAGAAATTATGATTTTTTATAAATATAAGAATATTTTTTTAAATAAATAAACTTCAAAATTATCAGATTGTGATACTTGCCATTTAATAGAGGAATTAACACCGTTGATGGTTTAAATACCTAAAGTGATAACGTTTATAGCAGTAGTCACTAAAATCATTAAAAAAATAAAACTTCTATTCGTGAAAAGAGGTTATAATTTGAACACTTATTTTATTATTAATCCTATGATGCATGGAGGAATTTAGGCAACACTCTGCAGCAGGTGCAGACCATATTACAAAACACTTTTCTGGCAAAAGGAAGCATCAACCTTAAAATTTCTTTGCAAACAAGGGAAGTTATATCGTACGACAGCCTCAAATACGATTAAAGAAATGTATTATTAAAAATATTATTATATTTTAATATTTTTAATAAAAAATTATCTAAAACATTATTATTTATACAAAAAATGTTATTATTGAGTATTTTATCGGGTTTGGTAATATATATGGTAAAACGCTACCTAAAATATTATTTTTTTTCTACCAGATATATTACCAAAGTTGTTAAAGAGTCCAATCATAACATTTCCTGTAAAAATAATAATATTTTAGATAATTTTTTATCGAAAATGTTAAAAAAATAATAACATTTCCGGTAACGTATTTTCTTAGCCGTATATAGGCTGTCGCACGTGAGACTTCACCTGTAAACAAACTCTCTCTCTATATATATCTTCTACTTAAAGCATAGAGGTGTAAATAAACACATTATTTGATGAACTTTTCGTGAATTATTTATATAGAATTGATTTATTAAGATAAATAAACGATTTTGAATATAATACTTGCCTACTTTGAGTTTGTTTAATGTTTCTAACTAAATAAAATATGTTGGATTGACAGTTGACTTAGAACAATCGTAGTCGCAGTTGACTAATGATTCTATTAGTTAAAATGGACTTCGAGAGATAAGATGATATCTCTAAACAATTTCAAAGGCTAAACTGATACAAAAAAAATCATATAAACGAAAATGATAAATGGAACTAAACAGAGACAAAAATAACCCTTTAACCTTTATAATAAATCGATCGTTTATTTGTCTTTAAGAATCACTGTTGGAGGTAACAGAATACTGATATGGTGTGTAAATTTAGTTGATCTACACCGTTTTATCACGCGAAACAACCTTCCACGGTGATCGGCTAACCTGGACGACAAGCTGAGTAGGCAGAGTACCGCTCTTGTGCCACGGCGGTGGTAATGGAGAAGCGATGAGTAATGGTGGCATAGCCATAGTTGTGAGAGTCTCAAACATTAGTCAATAATCTTACTCTGTTACAGATTTTATTTTTTTTAATTACTTTTATGTTAAATTCAAGTCCATAACCATAGAAAACAGCAGTTGTAAAACAATTTTATTTAGGGTAAATTACGTATGCAGTACCTAAACTATTAGTTTTGATCCACTTTAGTGTCTAAACATTTTTTAAAATCATACCTAACATTTAGTTTTCATTTCATTTTAGTACCCACTGTTAAAAACTTATTTCGTTTGGTACCTGAACTATCAGTTTTGGTCCATTTTAGTACATAAACTTTCATTTTTTTTCCAAAACTTAACGTTAAATTTTGAATGGGGTACTAAAATGAAACAAAAACTAAAGTTTTTAACTACGAGGTACTAAAATAAAAAAAAAACTAAACTTAAGGTATAGTTTTGAAAAATTAAAAATTTAGGTACTAAAATATACTGAAACTAATGATTTAAGTACTAAATACATAATTTACCATTTTATTTATGCGTCTACTATGAGCTAACTTGGCATTCTTTTTGTTTCTTTTACCATTCATAAATTTTTTTAGTTTTCTTAGTATATCGACTTATTATTATTTTATTAAGTTAGGGTGATTACAAAATAGCATATATTTTAAATACTTTCAATTATTTGACAATGAACGCTCAATCATCCCTCTACAGCTCAAGCCTGTGACTTCTAAGAACAACAACGATTCCTTTAACCAGTGAGGTAAGTTGGTTTGTGCTAGTATATCAACACCTATTTATACAATTCCCGATCTGTTTGTTTCCGTAATTGGTTTTCAAGAAAACATTTTTCTCATTCTTCAATGTTTAGTTGGCGGGAAACAGATGGTCAATGTAACTTATTTCCTAGTCAACTGAATTTCCTTTTTATTTTCTAAAAAATGGCTTACGGTTCGATTTTATGTTGGTCATTTTACGAACTTTTTACTTTAAAACACAAACACTCAAAATATTATTATTTTATATATTTAATATTAATATATTATTTTAGTATCATTTTAATAAAAATATTAATTATTAAATTATATTTATTGACAATTTTTATAATATAATATAATATTTTTATTTTAGTAATATACAATAAATTATTAATACAACTAATATTATTTTTAATTTCATAAAAATAATATTATTGAATTGTTAAATATTTAAAAATATACTTTTTAAAATATAATATAATATTTTTATTTTAATATTTTAATAATATTATTATTTTAATAAGTAATTAATATACTTAATAATATATTATTTTTATTTTAATAAATATTTAATATAATTATAATATTTTTATTTTAATAAAATATAATAATATTAGTATTTTTATTTAAAATTGTAGATGTAATATTTTAATAATAATATTGACATAAATAATATTAGATAAATTAGTCTAATATTTGAAAAATAATAAATATTATTTTGTTAATAAATAATATTATTTATTGTATTTGATGTTTATAGTAAAGAATTTTAAAAAAATACCAACCAATTGAAAATGAATTACACAACATAATCAAAACATAAAATATTTTTCAGAAAAAATAATTCATTTTACAGAATTCATTTTTCGGAATCTGTTTACCGTGAAACAAATGGACCTTACAAGTTAATTCTTTTAAGAATTAAGTACATTATATGTTTCTAAATTATGATTCTTATTCTATTAGTCTGTAAACTTTTGAATATTTCAATTTCATCCTCAAACTATGATTCTCATTCTAAATTAATACTAAATTTTAAAAATTCCAATTTCATCCTCAAACTATGACTCCCATTCTAAATTGGTCCTCCAACTTTTAAATCTTTCAATTTTATCCCTAATTCCATCCAAATATGTAATTAGTTATAACCGTGGTTTAACCTAAACATATTTTTTAAAACATATAATAATATAGTTTGGTCTAATGATTTTATTAGCGTAGAATGTGATTAGTATATACATATAATTTGGGATGAAATTGAAATGTTAAAAATGTTTAAGGACTAATTTAGAATGAAATAGTATAGTTTAGGGATGAAATTAAAATGTTCAAAAGTTTGAGGAAAATAATTTACACAATATCATCTAAATATTAAAAAAATCAATGTCTGATTTTTTTACTAAAAAATATTAATTTTTATTCTATAAAATTTATTTTTCAAAACATATTATTAATGAAATAAACGACCTGTTTCTTCATTTAAAATTTTCATAGTTTTATTATGATTTTTCAAAATGACATTTTAACTATAATTTTTAAAAAGACTTTTTAGTTATGATTTTATAGACTATAGGTTAATTAATTTAAATTTTTGATAATTTATTATACTTTATTTTAAAATTAATTTTTATAATTATCAATGTTGCACAAAA
Organism: Hibiscus syriacus; assembly: GCF_006381635.1. Taxonomy (NCBI): domain Eukaryota; kingdom Viridiplantae; phylum Streptophyta; class Magnoliopsida; order Malvales; family Malvaceae; genus Hibiscus; species Hibiscus syriacus. Next base: position 103,457 of record NW_024062369.1, read on the forward strand.
TTTAAAATGATTAAATAATTTGTTTAACTTAGATCTAATTTTATTTTAGGGTAAATTTTAGTCTGTTTTAATATTTAAACTTTCAATTTTTTCAAAATCATACCTAATGTTTTGTTTTCATTTTATTTTAATAACCTCCGTTAAAAACTTAACACGTTTAGTACCTAAATTATCAGTTTTAGTTTGTTTTAATACCTAAACTTTCAATTTTTTAAAATTTAACGTTAAATTTTGAACGAGAATACTAAAATAAAACAAAATCTAAAGTTTTTAACGGCATGATACTAAATGAAACAAAATTTAAACATTAGGTATGATTTTGAAAAAATGGAAAATTTAGGTACTAAAATGGATTAAAATTGATAGTTCAGATACTAAATACGTAATTTACCCTTTATTTTAAAACAATTTAACCATTGGTGACGTGTAATAATAACCGTAGTCTCCCTATATATATAGTATAGTATCTCCCTTTTTTCTCGAGTCTTCTTATATTTGCCCTCATCCATTTCCTTTTTGTAACGGATTTCCGACCCGGAATTTGGATCCGACGACCCATTTCCTTCGATCTAGTGCTCCATTTTTAGATCTTTCCTTCTTTTTGACCTCGCCGTTTATTACTTTGACCGGAATCGGAGATCCGATTTACTCCTGTTTTGGCTTCAGATCCGGGGCCACGAACAGAGGGATCGGATTAGGGTTCTTACTTCATTTTCTTCTCTTTTATCCAAGTTTCACACAAGGAATCTGGTATTTTGCTCATTCTTATCCCTTTTCTTTTGTTAGATTTCGTTGCCACCGCCATGTTTGGTTGCTGGGAAAATGAACGAAAGTAGAGTGTTTGAGTGTAACCGTCGCGGTTTTTTTTTTCATAAGAAGACCTGCTTATCTTTCGTAGTCGATGAGATCTTATTGCATTTTACTGTTTTCCCCACCGCTAATCAAGATTTCTTTAATTATTCGTTTACTTAAATTAAACATGGTTCATCCGGAAATAGTTTAATCTAAGACAGTATGTTTACTTGCAGGTATTTAGAATTGGTGAAGAGTAAATGGCATCAGGTGAGGGATTTCTTACCGATGAACAAAGGGAAGTGCTGAAAATAGCGAGTCAAAATGCGGAGGCTAGTTTACCATCTCCTAGATTGTCATCATCTCCGAAATCCCCTACTTCCTCGCTCTTCGATCACCAATTAAAGGTTCCTGCTGGTGGTAAGGTGGCAACGTGTGGTGTTGGAATGAAGCATGTTCGTCGCTCTCACTCGGGGAAGTTTGTCCGTGTAAAGAAGGGTGAGCCTTCTTATTGCTTTGGTTATTTGTTTTACAACTTTCATTTATTCATTGGTAACCTCTTTGTGTATTTATTTTGTAGTTTGCTATCCTTGTGGATGTTATTTAGTTTTCTTTTCATTTTATAAGTATTTGCATGTATATCTTGGATCACATTCTTCATATTGTATTGGTGAGATAATTGAATTCAAACCAGTAATCAGTGCAAGCTGATTTTTCTTAAGGAAGTAGGGTAGGGTTTGGAGGGAAGAAACGGTGTATTACCAAAACTTGTGTAAAGGTTGACGACTTATCAGCAGTTCCACCTTAAACAATTAATATATTCGAAAGATTTGTTTCAAGTTACTGCTGGATTTTGTGATATTGTGGTTTTTGTTGGGGTTGGTATTCAATAAGGCACTTGCTTATTTTGCTCACCAAGTAATTAAGAGTGTTTCTTAACACTTGTGGCCTTAGTAAGATGTAAATAAGTTGAGGAAGTTTCAAATTTTATTTGTTGATTTTATGCCTGTAGATATGTTAACACTTAAAAGAGTTTCTCTTGCAATATATTATCCCACGATCTGGATTTCTACTCTGCATGTAATTCATTTAAGCCTAATGATAAGCTGGCCTTAATATTGGCTTACGGTTCTATTTTGCTTTCTATCTTTATTTTCCAAAGAACTTAGCTTGAGATGTGGGAGATTCACCAAGGAGTTGTTATCTATTTTTTCTTACTGATTAGTTGTTTTCCTCCTAATGTTAAAACAGATGGTGCTGGTGGTAAGGGCACATGGGGGAAACTGCTTGATACTGACGGTGAATCACATGTCGATCGAAATGATCCTAACTATGACAGTGGAGAGGTATTTGTACCTTTTAGTCTCCTGTCTTTTGCATACTTGAACATTACATTTCATTATCAAGTAAATAAATCGCTGCTGTTTATAAAGTTAATACCACTTGTACCTGCCGCGATGCTCATATGTTAATAATTTTGGTGATGCTTAATGTCTTTACCCTTGCCTATGCCAGGAACCATATCAACTTGTTGGGTCAACTATTTCCGACCCCCTAGATGAGTACAAAAAAGCAGTTGTCTCAATAATAGAAGAATATTTTGGGACTAGTGATGTGGAATTGGCTGCATCCGACCTCAAAGATCTTGGTTCAAGTGAATTTCATCCTTATTTTATCAAGAGACTTGTCTCAATGGCCATGGACAGGCATGATAAAGAGAAGGAAATGGCCTCGGTTTTGCTTTCTGCCCTATATGCAGATGTCATCAGCCCAACCCCGATTAAGGATGGTTTTGTTATGCTTCTCGAGGCTGCCGATGACCTTGCTGTGGACATAATGGATGCGGTCAATACCCTTGCTCTGTTTGTAGCTCGTGCTGTGGTTGATGAGATACTGCCTCCAGCTTTCCTCTCAAGGGCAAAGAAGACACTTCCTGAATCTTCCAAGGGATATCAGGTTCTGCAAACTGCTGAGAAGAGTTATCTCTCAGTACCCCACCATGCTGAACTTTTGGAGAGGAGATGGGGTGGTAGCATTCATGTCACGGTTGAGGAAATGAAGAAAAAGATTGCTGATCTTTTAAGGGAATATGTTGAGAGCGGTGACACATTTGAGGCCTGTAGGTGTATAAGGGAATTAAGTGTTTCATTCTTTCATCATGAGGTTGTTAAGAGGGCTTTGGTTCTTGCTATGGAGATTCAAGCCGCCAAACCACTTATGCTGAAACTGTTGAAGGAAGCGGCTGAAGAAGGGCTGATAAGTTCGAGTCAAATGCTGAAAGGGTTTGCTCGGTTAGCAGAGAGTCTTGATGATCTTTCTCTTGACATTCCATCTGTGAAAACTTTGTTTCAATCCATTGTCCCCAAGGCTATTTCTGAAGGATGGCTTGATGCATCATTCACCAAGTCTTCATTTGAAGACGGAGAGGCTCAAAATGAAGACAAAAAACTGATCCAGTACAAGGAGGAGGTTGTAGCTATAATTCATGAGTATTTTCTCTCGGATGATATTCCGGAACTCATCAGGAGTCTTGAAGATGTAGGGTTGCCTGAATTTAATCCTATTTTCTTGAAGAAGCTCATCACTCTTGCCCTGGACAGGAAGAACAGGGAGAAAGAAATGGCGTCTGTTTTGCTCTCCGCTCTTCACATTGAGATCTTTTCAACTGAAGATATAGTGAATGGCTTTGTTATGCTTCTGGAGTCTGCGGAAGACACTGCCTTGGATATTTTGGATGCTTCGACTGAGCTTGCTCTATTCTTGGCTAGAGCCGTTATTGATGATGTGTTGGCCCCATTGAATCTCGATGAGATTGCCGGCAAGTTGCCACCAAACTGCAGTGGAAGTGAGACTATCCGCATGGCTCGATCGCTTATAACTGCACGCCATGCTGGTGAAAGGCTCCTCAGGTGCTGGGGAGGCGGAACCGGGTGGGCCGTGGAGGATGCAAAGGACAAGATAATGAAGCTCCTAGAGGAGTACGAAAGTGGAGGCGTTGTAGGTGAAGCTTGCCAGTGTATCCGTGACCTCGGAATGCCATTCTTTAACCACGAGGTGGTTAAGAAAGCACTGGTGATGGCAATGGAGAAGAAAAACGATAGGATGCTGGATCTGCTACAGGTGTGTTTCGACGAGGGGTTAATCACTATTAATCAGATGAGCAAAGGCTTCACCCGGGTCAAGGATGGGCTTGATGACCTGGCTCTCGACATTCCGAACGCTAAAGATAAATTCAATTTCTACACGGAGTACGCCCAGGAGAAGGGCTGGCTTCTGCCATCCTTTGGGGCTCAGCTCACCACTGGAGCCTCTTGAGAAACCAATACCTTTTGATGTCTGTAATTTACTTGCCATTGCAGTACCCTCTGCGCTCAAACGCAGATGCGGTGGGGATGGTGGAATGCCTTGTGTTCTTTCTTCGTGGTGGTCGTCTGGCGGAGATTCTCACGGTCCCAGTCAGCCGGTTGGCTCTTTGGTATCAAAATAGCTTTTAGGCTCGTATTCTAAACAAAGTGGCATGTTCATTAGGGATGGTATGTTATGTTATGCTTGCAATGTATGATGCAATGTGCTTGCTTTTGTATACTTCCCCAAAAGAAAACTATATTAATGTACTGCTGCATCTATTTACCCTTATTCTACATGGTGTTTTAAATATATATTGTCTAAAGTTTTGTGATTCGGTTACCCATTTCGGTGGAAGAAATAAATTGGGATAAAAATGGGCAAGTGTCTTGTCGTATGTATAACTTTTTTGAAGGTATAATATTAAAATTAACCCCCCAATATTTACAAAATACTCATTTTGGTTCTTATTTTTTTTTTAGATTTATCTCTCAAACTGTTTTGACAATGGATGTTTAAATATAGAGATGAGCATGAGATCCGAACTTGACGGATTTCGATCTGACCCGATCGGATCGGTTTTTTTTTTAAAAAAATTGGGGTTGGGTCGGTTCAAGGTTTTTAAAAGGGATGTTCAGGTCGGATTCGGGTTTAGGGTAAAAAATATCTGATCAGACCCAAAAATAATAATTTTACCTTATATATTTAAGAATAATTACAATAATACTGCTCTATATATTATTTTTTTCAATTAAATCACTGTTTTTATTGAATAAAAATAATATTTTTATTATTTCAGGTTGGGTCAGGAGTAGGGTATATATTTTTCGGGTAGCATCGAATCAGGTAAAGAATATAAAATTTTCGGGTCGGGTTGAGTTGGTCGAAATCCAACCCATGTCCATCCCTACTTAAATACTTAAATATCTTATAATTGCTTGGGCCAAAACTTTAATCTCTATTAATAATAATCATTCTTTTAACTAATGTGATAACTTGTGTATGAATATTACATTTTTAAGTATCTTATTACTCAATTTATACTGTCTTTTTATATCGAAATTCAAATTTTAAAATATTAGTTTCTCGATGTTAATTATATTTTCGATCACTTATTTATTTTCTCGTAATTGTCACTCAATAGGATTATTGTTTTTCTAAAGGATGAAATATATAAACTGTACTTGAATCATATTTTTAATTACTAAATTTTTAAAAATTACAAAATAGTCATCAAATTATTGTAAAATGATGTTTAAATATATAAAATTTATCATTGTTTTATAATGTGAAGTAATTTGACCAATTTTAGTGACCAAAAAATCAGTTTAGCATACTTTAGTGACCATTTGTGTACTTTATCCTTTTTAAAGAAAGAGATAATGGCAGTAAGGTAAATAAAAAGAAAATGGCTGTCATTTTCAGAACTTTCAGTGTTTTAGTCCAAACCCAGAAAAGCTCACACCCCATCCCAATTGCCATAGTTTAGTTTGCTTTGCCTCTCTCTGCCCCTCCCCCTTCCTCTGTTAAAATTAATAAAAAAGAAAACAGAGGAAAATAGAAAAGAAAAGAAAACCCATTTCCCAGAATATTAAAAAAAAAGAAGCAAAGGAAATGGGAGCTTAGAAAGAATCTGAAACCCCTTTTTGTTCCGTACTTGTTTTTCTAGTGAACTTTCATGATATGAACTTCTTTCAATGATTTCCATGGCTCACTCGTCAGAGCAAAGTCCGGAAGTGTTTCCATGGCTGAAATCCATGCCTTTAGCTCCAGAGTATAGGCCTACTCTGGCAGAGTTTCAAGATCCGATTGCATACATTTCCAAGATCGAAAAGGAGGCTTCCCTGTATGGAATCTGCAAAATCATACCCCCGGTGCCACCTGCTCCTAAGAAGACAGCAATTGGGAACCTCAACCGCTCCCTCTTGGCTCGTGCCGCGGCTAATGCAAGCCCAGATTCGAAGCCGGCACCCACATTCACTACCCGGCAGCAGCAGATCGGGTTTTGCCCCAGGAAGCACCGACCTGTTCAGAAACCCGTGTGGCAAAGTGGGGAGCACTACACTTTCCAGGAATTCGAAGCAAAAGCCAAGAGTTTCGAAAGGAGTTACTTGAAGAAACACAGCAAAAAGGGCACCCTTTCGGCTTTAGAACTCGAAACCCTTTTCTGGAAAGCAACGGTTGATAAACCCTCCATGGTCGAGTATGCTAACGACATGCCCGGTTCGGCTTTCGTGCCTTTGAGCTCGAAGAAGAGCAGCGGGAGAGGGAGAGAGGCAGGGGAAGGGGTTACGGTGGGGGAAACGCCCTGGAATATGAGAGCTGTTTCGAGGGCCAAATGGTCATTGTTAAGGTTCATGAAGGAGGAGATTCCGGGGGTTACTTCCCCTATGGTGTACATTGCAATGTTGTTCAGTTGGTTCGCTTGGCATGTCGAGGATCATGACTTGCATAGCTTGAATTACTTGCATATGGGAGCTGGGAAGACTTGGTATGGTGTTCCGAGGGAAGCGGCTGTTGCTTTCGAGGAGGTGGTCAGGGTTGAGGGCTATGGTGGGGAGTTCAATCCTCTCGGTGAGTTTTAGCCAACTATTGGTCGTGTTTGCTCTGTGTCTTGGCTATCTACATGAGAAATACATTGTGTTGTCTCTGCATGTGTTGGTATTAGCCCATATAGGATATCGATGGCACGATTGACTAGTCTAGGAATGTGAAGAATTAACTTAATAGACCAGGTGCTTGAATTTGACTTCTTGTTGAATGGGTCAACAGAGCTTTTGTGTGTCAATGGAGAGGAGTTCAATCCTCTTATCGAGTTAAGTGAACTATTAAGGGTCTCTCCTCTGTTTCTTCACTAGCTACATGTGAAATACTTCGTGTTCTGTTGACTCTGCATATATAAGTGGTAGTCCATATAGTATAACATTAGTGTGATTGACCAGTTTGAGTGAAGGAGGCATTAACTTAATAAGCTATGCTCAAATTTGACTTCTAATGAGGTTTTAGTTACCAGTTTCATTGTGTTTCGATGAAGGAGATTCAATCCTCTTGGCGAGTTTAGTGAACTGTTAATTAATTCTCCTCTGTTTCTTTGCTTGCTACATGTGAAAAATAAATACTTGTGTGGCCTCTGCATATGTAAGTAGTAGACCACATAGGATATCATTGGTGAGATTGACTAGTTTGAGCAATGGAAGAATTAAGTCAATAAACACGGTGCTCAAGTTTGAATTCTTGTTCAACAGTGTCAACGGAGCTTTTTAAGTGGTTTTAATTGTATGTTAACATTATCTAATCTAACAAGAACACACTGTCTTCTATGCCCTTTCTGGGAGTTGTGTGTAAGGGTTAGTTATGAGAATAGAGGCTGGATCAGATAATATATATATGCTTATGGCTTATGTAAGTGTTTTGTGTCATGTCTTGTCCTCTTTTACTTGTATCCTGTTCCCTTTGAAGTTTTAGCACTTAAAGTTCAATTAGGTTAAAGACTTGGGGGTGTAGCAATTGAGCATATTTTATTTTAAATTTTCATGTGTTAGTTACCTTTTCTACTCTTGGTGAGAAGAACACGGTGATGTCTCCTGAAGTATTTGTTCAAGCCGGAATACCATGCTGCAGGTAAAGTTATCCCTTATTCTTTTGCACTATCGAGTAATCTTAGGTTCAATTCAAATCCTAACTTACTACTTGTGATCTTTTACCCTGAACATATTTTGGCTTCCTTTTCATTTTTCTTAAGCATTTGGATGCTACTTTTGTTCTTTTAATTAAATTTATGCCTCATCCTTTTCTTCTATTGAGAAATTCCCTTGAAATACTTTAAACTGGAATCTATTCTCATAACGTCTCGGTGAGGGATGGTTATCTATCACTTTCTGACATTACAGTACTCTGAAATCAGGTTAGTGCAAAATGCTGGGGAGTTTGTTGTCACTTTCCCGAGAGCCTATCATTCAGGGTTCAGTCATGGTGAGAAACATTTGAATTTAGATAGTTACAATTTTAGTAGGGAGCTAACTTCGTCCATATGTTTTGGCCATTAGGATTTAACTTCGGAGAGGCAGCTAATATTGCAACTCCAGAATGGTTGAGATCGGCCAGAGATGCTGCTATTCGAAGGGCTTCAATCAATTACCCTCCAATGGTCTCTCATGTCCAGTTGCTTTATGATCTTGCACTTGAATTATGTTCTAGGTATGTGACTTGTGTCTATTGTAAAAGCGGTATGATTTATCTGATGTTCGGGTTTCTTCATCTCTTGATGTATTCTGCCTTCTCAATCAAATATAGTTGGACTCCCTAAAGGTTGCTGCTTTTACTGTAAACATTATTGCAACTCATGTTAATATGCATGAGGAATTTAACCAACCAGTTGCTCATCTCTTGCTCTTGGTCGTGATTGGAGCTTTTGTTGTTGTTTAATGTTTTTTCCTGCTTTGTTGCTCTTAGTCATGAATATGCTAGTTTTCCCTAGCAATCGCAGAGTACGGCTATGTCTTGCCATTTGTCTGTACATGTGGTCAAAGTTGGTATATTAGATTTAACTATGTTGCTTCGACTCCTCATCTTTCTTAAAGTACCTGTCTGACCATGTATGACACATGGAAATGCTGACGTGACATCCTCCCAATACATAGAAAAGCTAAGAAAAATCTAACCATGCCTATGTTAAATACATGCTCATATCAGACAGTCCGAATAACTTTATATTAGAATATCAAAGAGTCTAAGAAACATACCCCCCTTTAGTTTTATTAGTCCTTGTTACGAAGTTAATGTCATTACATTGTAAATGGATAAAAATCTGTATCTATTGGCAAGTTCAAAATTTATACCAAAAGAATGATAACTTATATTATGCACTTTTTCCTCATTCTCGTTAGGTTTCTCCTTGCAGGATACCTATGAGCATCAGTGCTAAACCAAAGAGTTCTCGACTAAAGGATAAGAAAAAAAGTGAAGGAGAAAACTTGGTTAAAGAATTATTTGTGCAGGATATAATACAGAACAATAAACTACTTCATATTCTTGGAAAAGGATCTTCAGTGGTATTACTTCCCAGAAGTTCTTCTGACAGTTCTCTTTGTTCAGATTTACGTGTTGCATCCAAATTAAGAATAAACCCAAGGATGTCACTTGGTTTATGCAACTACAAGGGTATAGTCGAATCATCCAGAGACGTAGGCTCTGATGAGACCATGCTTGGTGGGAATGAAGAAATCAAGGGAATAAAAGGTTTCTATTCGGTGAAAGGAAAACTAGAATCTATATATGAAGGTAACCGGGATTCTTCTTTTAGTGGAAATGATTATTCGTATAGACTTCCTTCGCAGACTTTGAGCACAATTACGGAAAGAGATGGTGCCATTCGAGATGATGCATTGCCAGATCAGAGGCTGTTTTCATGTGTCACATGTGGAATATTGTGCTTTGCTTGTGTTGCTGTTCTTCAACCAACGGATCAAGCGGCTAGATACCTCATGTCAGCTGACTGTAGCTTTTTTAATGACTGGACTATTGGTTCTGGAGTAAGTCGCAATGGGTTCGATGCTGCTCATGGTGATGCAATCACTTCCGAGAAAAATCCTTGTACAAGTAGGTTATGTATGAAAACTTTCTTTTATTATTTGACCTTCGTGTGATTACATGCTAGTCAAAGTAAATGTATATTTTTTCATTTCTCTTAATGTATAATGTATTCCTTGTGCTCGTGGGACGATAGCTTTGTCTTTATGATGCATATAAGCAGTCCGATTAATGATTGTAAGTAGACTAGCTTGGCATCTGGCTGCATGTCATCGACATCCTACAACATGTTATATCCAAAGTGTAATAGAGATATGATAACTCAAATAAGGTTATGGGAATTGATGGCTCGGTTTCATGTTTATTCTTGTGCCAATGGGCTTGGGACATTGGGTCGATTGGTTTCTCATACACTTGCATCTGAATAGGATGCAATAGCTTTCATGTTTTGAGTCAAACTACTTATGCTGCATGATATCTAGATTGATCATATGTGTCTACAGATCAGCATGTTTATCCCGGCTTCCGGAATTAATATTTATTAAAGAGCTTTCTGCTATTTCCTTTGCTGAAGATTTAATGAAAACGTTATGATCATTTTTTTTCCCTTTCCATTACAGATAGAATGAATAAATGTATTCCAAATTATGATGTCGCTGTTCAGTCTGTTGAGTCAAAGTTTCGGACAGGAGACTGGAGTAACCATTAGCGGAAGATACTGTAAAACAGGGAGAGACTTCTGCTTGTTCTATTGGCTTCAACATATGGAAATTCGTCTGATTCTGAAGATCATGCGGAACCAGATGCTGCAACAAAGGCACACTCTGCAAATGTTTCCCCAGCTAGGAAATTTCAGTGTAACGATTCTGGTTTATCTCCTGATGATGCAAATAGGAGTCGCAATCCGTCGTTATTAACAGTGGATTCTGAGGTGGAAGCTCTTCTCCATGTTAGTCGTTGCTTTTCCGAACTTGGATCTGAAAGAGTTGACGTCAAGAATCATAGCCCTGAAACATTTGACCCTTCTGTCGAGTTTAAAACTGATAAACTTATTTCAAGAAGATCCAATGGTTGGAAGACAAGTTTAGAGATCAAAGCACAGCATCACATGCAAATCCAAGTTATTCCGCTCACAGCACAGAGAAAATGAGGTTTAGCAAGGCTGTACCAATGAGGAATGCGGATATTCCATTTGTTCAAAGCTCGGACAAAGATTCTTCTCGAGTGCATGTCTTCTGTCTCGAGCATGCCGTAGAAGTGGAACATCAACTTCGCCAAATCGGAGGAGTACATGTATTTCTCCTTTGTCATCCAGGTATATTTTGGCATGCAAATAAGCAAATCATATATTTTAGATCAGTTTACACTCCGCTTCCTCACCCTTTCCTGAAAGAGAAAATATATCAGGAGATGCTACATTCCGTGAATTAATATGAATTTCCTTGCGTTTCTATATCATATGCACTCTTTTCTTGACGTCTCTGCTGCGAGTAAATATGTCGAGTAGGTAACGGTAAATACGGATCCATGCTTTTATGTTGAGATTATCGATACACATGGAAGGAAATCATGAAAGTTTTGATCTCTATTTATAATCATTGTGAGGCACCATGCACCAGGAAATCCTATTACTGATTATTATATGTGCATGTTTTGCATCTTCCGGAAACCAAATTAACATTTCTACCGTTTATTTATTTTAGATTTTTCTTTCCGTTCGATTACCATTATTATGTTCGAAACAATGCAGAGTACCCAAAAATAGAAGCAGAGGCAAAGTTGGTGGCTGAAGAACTTGGAATTGATCATCCCTGGAATGACATCTTATACGGGGATGCTACTAAGGATGATGAAGAACATATCCAGTCAGCTCTCGACAGTGAGGATGCTATACCTGGGAATGGGGACTGGGCAGTAAAGCTCGGTATAAACCTATTTTATAGTGCCAATCTTAGCCGTTCTACACTATACAGTAAGCAGATGCCATACAATTGTGTTATATACCGCGTTGGCCGTAATTCTGCCTATAACTCCCCGGCAAAGTTGAACGTGTATGGGAGGAGGTCCAGCAGACCGAGAAAAGTACTGGCTGGAAAATGGTGTGGTAAAGTTTGGATGTCGAATCAGGTTCATCCATTTTTAGCACAAAGGGATCCCGAGGAACAAGAGCAAGAAAGAAACTTATATGCTTGGGCAACGTCAGATGAAAATATTGAGGGGAAACCGGAAAATTCGGAAAGCTGAAACAGCGAAGGTGGTTAATAGGAAGAGAAAAAAGAGGGAGGAGACTGCAGCTAACAAGAAAGTGAAATGCATTGAGCTGCAGGGTGCAGTTTCGGATGATTCGTTGGATGGTGGTTCACATAGGCAACAACGGGTAGTTTTTAGAGGCAAGAAACCTAGATGGTCAAAAAAACGAGAGGCAATTTCATGTGATTCGCTCGAAGATGATTCTCTGCTGCGGCACTGGAATCGCTCGAGGAAAAAGGGGCAAAATTTACTGAAAGAGATGATACCGAATCAGAGGATGCAGAAGATGATTCTACCCATCGGCAGCAACAGAACAATCTCAGAGGCAAGCATGGCAAACTTTATTGAAGAAGATGAAGTTTCCGGAGACTCACTTTTGAAAGTTCTCCTAAGCAGTCTAAGAGAGTTCCTAAAAGCTGGCGGGCCAGATTTTCGGATGGAGAAACTGTGTGTTTGATGATGAACAAGAAGAAATTTCTCATTCGCAGCATAGGAGGATTCCAAAAGGCAAGCAAATGAAGTCACGCAAGAGGAATGCCACAGTCTCGGATGATTCACGAGCAGATAATTCCCCTAAGCTGTATCGAAGAATGCGTAAAGAGAAACAAAGAAAGTTTCTTGAGAGTGATGATGCAATGTCAGATGATGATTCCCAGAATCAGCTTAGGAGGATTCCAAGAGCAAGCAAATGAAGTTCATGGAAAGAGAGGTGTTTTCAGATGATTCCGTCGAGGACAATCCTAAACGCGGCATCAGAGTGTTCCTAGTAGCAAAGCAGCCAAATTTGGTGGTAGGAAGAGCCGTAAAGTCAGCTAACTGAGCTTATTGAGAGGGAAGAGGCTGTTTCATCTGATTCTCCAGATTATAGTCCTCTACGCAGCCTCGGAGGATTCCGAGAAGTAAGCAGACTGAAATTCTTGGAGGGGATGATGCTGTTTCATCTGATTCTCCGGATGACAGCTCTGTTCAGCAGCCTCGGAGAATTCCGAGAAGTAAGCAAACCAAGATTGCCGAGAGGGAAGATGCAGTTCATCTGATTCTCCGGATGACAGTTCTCTTCAGCAACCTCAGAGAATTCCGAGAAGTAAGCAAACCAAGATTGTTGAGAGGGAAGATGGAGTTTCAGATGATTCGGACGATACTTCTCATCCATCAAATAAGAGTCTTAGAAGCGGAAAAAGGAGAGCCCCGACACCACGAAAGTAAAACAAGTAAATCCGCGGAATGTCAAACAAGAAGCAAGTGAACAAAAGACTACTCGAAATCGGAACAACAAAAAGTGTGATTCATCTGATGAAGATGAGACTGAAGGTGGACCGAGCACACGCCTAAGGACAAGCCGAAAGCCTCTGAAAGAGCTGGAAACAACCGAAAGAGAAGAAGCATCCATCAGAGAAAGTGAGAACATTTCAAATTCGAAAACTCAGCTGTCACAAGGCTGCAAAAGTAAGTAATGAGAAGCGGATATCAGTGTGACATCGAAGGCTGCTCGTGACTTTCGGCTCAAACAAGCGCTACGTGCACAAAAGAAACATTTGTCCCGTCAAAGGGTGTGGGAAGAAGTTCTTCTCACACAAATATCTGGTTCAGCATCGGGTTCATTTAGACGACCGGCCTCTTAAATGTCCATGGAAGGCTGCAAAATGACATTCAGTGGGCATGGGCTCGAACCGAACATATTAGGGTTCACACAGGTGCGTCCTTATGTATGCGCGAGGAAGCTGCGGCCAGACGTTTCGTTTCGTGTCGGATTTCAGTCGTCACGGAAGACGGGGCACTTAGGAAAGAAAGGGTAGACTGTAATTTTATCAATATTAATGAACCTGTTAATCAATTGGCAAAGGGTTAGGATTTCACCATGTTGTGATTCAGAAAACTGTCAATTATGTTGTTTGATCATGGGATTTCATAACCCCATTCATTTAGTTGCAATCAGAACTATTGGTTGGATCTTGAACCTTTTATTTTATTGCCATCCATGTTGCATCATTTGTTGTTGCTGCTGTACTCTCGGTTTCTAAGGTTTTATTTGATTAATTCGGACCAACTCAAATATACTCTGACTTTGGTAGATGTTCTTTAGCAGGTATTTTTTTACATACACAAGGATCGAATTAAGATTTATTTAAGCGATATCAAGTTGTTTACCATTTGAACAAATTCTAGTTAGTGTACCATTTATTTCATCGTCACACACACGTATATATAATATATATACACAAACTAGTGACATTAATAATCGAGAAATTTTATTATTTTTTAAGATTTTAGATTTAAATATGATGGTGTATAAACTTTATTAACAAATGACTTAAGTACGGGGACGATGCCATTATAATATCAATTACGACTGTAAATCGTATCGTAATATTTTTTAGATTATCATGGTACCACATTCATAATTACCTTTAAAAAATAAATAGAATCGTAACATTCACAACTGCAATTTAAATTATTAACTTTCTTTTACCAGTACCGCTAATACAAGATACTACAACACAATTTTCCTGGAAAAAGTGATATGCATACATATGAATTTTTGCAAGAAAATTGCTTCATCATAATCAAAACTCTGACCCTCTCCTTTTTCTCTCTCTACAATTCAAATGATTTCAATCCCATTTGATGCAGCGGCCGAAATTGGTTCTTTCTTTCATCACCATCTCCTCATCTTATTCACACCTGAACCCTAACACCAATCATATGAACTTAGGGCAAAAGACCCCCATGCCACCAATGATGCCATTTGCAATGGAATATGTCATGGCATGACCAGCATTGTGACAAATGCAGGCACCGCCGCTTTCATGTTCCCCCAATCGATATCTTTCACCACCCTCCTCATCATCACCCCGACCATCACCAAGGACGGTCCGATCGCCACGGCGGCACGTGGTCAGCAACGCGTGAAGAACACGACAGGAAGAAGTAGGAGCCGATGACGACGCCCGTCAAGCCGGTCCGACCGCCTTCTCTTATGCCGCCGATGATTCGACGTATGTCGCTACCGGGGAACCCCTAATGCGGATCCGATTATTGTGGAACTTGCATCGACTATGTATGCTAGGTATTCACCTTCAAAACTGCCTTGTCATCCAAGAAGCCACCGAGGCCATTGTGTATAATGTTTGTCGTGGCGAGCACGTCGAAGTGGCGGAAACTGATCGCGCCGGCGGTGGACTGTATTGTATGAAAATCAACCACCTTTTTGAAGTAGTTGTAGTTGGTGTCACCAAGTGGTGTATCAGGGAAAACTGTGAAGGAAGTACCTCTAATCCATGAAATTAATGTGACAAATGAAATACCATATATCATACTTCCCCTAACATCCTTCATTAGCCCGTAACAAGTCATAAGGAACCCAACCATGGCTAACCAGAACGTGGGGCTCTTCATTTTGCCCCCTAAACAGGCGCCCGAGCCAGGGTCTAGTTCAGCACAAGCCGAGACTGTGACCAGTGTGGTCGGGTCGGGTCCAACGAGGCCAACACCCTGGTGCACTTGAAGCCCCAATGCAATGAACAGCCCGATGCCTGCACCACAGGCTAGCCTGACCGGCTGAGGTATGAGCTTGGCTAGCCTGGATCGAACCCCGGTTGCTGATATTGCAAGAAAAGCACACCCCAACCAGAACCATAGCCATGGCGGTTCGGTATGATATGGACCCTGATCCATGGAACCCCACCAGGTTATAAGCCAAGTAAGCATTAGGTCCCATCCCAGGGGCTAACCCCAACGGGAGATTAGCCAAAACCCCCATCGCAAATGAACCCACCATGGCTGATAAAACAGTGGCCACTATCAGATCATTCTTGGTTCTCGAAACGCAGTTTTCGTACCCCACGTTGGGCTTCAACATGCAATCATATGAAGCGGTTTGGTTCGCCGGAGCAGTACAGTCGGCCACCGTGCATGTGCCGCCGGAGTCGGCGATGATGGTGGCGTTGACGGTGATGATATAGGCCATTGTTAGGAAGGTTGCGGTTCCGGCTCGTAGCTCCTTGGTGAAACAAGTCTTCCTCGCTTCGAGCTTGAAGAAGTTGCCGACTTTGCTCTTTGAAACGGTGTCGTTGACAGCCATTTCCAACTCCCTCCATGAATTGATAGCTTTTTCAATGCCCCGCAGCCCATTTTCCCGCAGATTTCACCTCCCATTTCCCTGTTGGTAATAATGGAATAATGAAAGGGAATCTTGCTAGATTTTATAAGGCATTTCAATGTCCTTATGTGGCCATTTAATATAGGTAAAAAGACATCAGAGGTCCTTACTTTTTAAAAAAACCAATATGACCCTAATTTTGTTTTTTTTATCTCTCCAACTTAAAAAATAGACCCAATGTGACTCTCTAGCTAAGAAAATAAACCAAATATGACTCTTTGACCAACTTTTTGTTGTTGTTGTTGACAATTATAGTGTTGACATGACAATCCATGGTAGCAGATTAACGTGACAGATGACAAGGCAGATTGGATAAATTGGTAACTCAAACATGGAAGATGGATTGTCACGCCAGTACCGTGGACTATCACGTCAACACCGTGACTAGCACGCCAATACTGTAACGGTCAACGATAAAAAAGTTGGACAAAGGGCCACATTGGGTTTGTTTTCTAAGTTAGAGAGTCACATTGAGAGAAAAATAATACAAGGGTCACATTGCTTTTTTAAAGTACAGGGATCTCTCATACTTTTTTGCCTATAATAGATATATATAGTGAGGTTTTATTTTAAGGATGAAATACACAAATAGTCTAATGACTATATGAAACTGTTTTGTTGAGTCTATTGACTATTAAAAGTTACAAAACAATTCTCTGACTATAGAGTGTTGATTTGTTGAGTCCTCGACTATTAAAAGTTACAAAATATTCAACTGACTATTCATTATGTTCCAAACTCGTCCTTTTCGTTAAAAACTAATGGCAGTATGAGTTGGATGTTAATCTACTGTATGAGCTATAATAGTCGTTTGAGATTCTAAGATCAAATTTTATCATCTCAGACAACAAATTAACATATAACTTAGATTGTCGTCAATTTTAATGAAAAATGAAAGATTTGGAACATAATAAATAGTTAGGTGACCATTTGTAACTTTTAATAGTCAATGGACTCAACAAAGTAACATCATATAGTCTGAGAACCATTACTTTTGATAATCGAAGGATTCAACAAAGCAACATTATATAGTCAAGGGACCATTAGTTCGATTATTAGAACCAATCTGAAATGGGTAAACTAAACCAAAGGTAAGTAACTTTGTTAAAATAGTTGTTTTGATCATTAAATTTATCGAGTTGTTATAAAACGATTAGTTAAATTTTATCAAATTGTTATAAAATGATCATTAAGATTATCAAATTTATTATTATTATAACATCGTGATAGCCATTTTGTAATCATTCAAAAAGTCAAATAATTTTTTTGTAACTTCTGAAAATTCAATTATCAAAAGGATCATTTTAGAAAAGTTCAATGACCTCTAGTGTACTTTACCCATTTAAAACCATGTTATAGTTTAGTGACTTATAGTGTAATTAACCCCATATATATTGGCAAATTGGGTATTGACAAACCCCAATGCTAATTACTAATAATCTAAGCCTAATCATATACATATGAATTGGCAAATTGGGCATTTGACAAATCCCAAAGCTAATTGATAATAACATAACCCTAATCACATATTCTATTGGTGAAGAATTAGGGTTAAGGTTTAAAGTTTAGGGTTTAGGGTTTAGGGTTATTGACCTTCGCGGAAGATGGACCTCCTGGATGGGTCGAGAAATACTGGGGGAGTTTGCCTCTCCTAAGAATTTAAATTTTCGTCAGTTTAGATATTTTCTATGATGGTCTAATTTTGCATCCCTGAAATTTTGTAAAACTATACATAACGTTTAGTTTTCATTTCATTTAGTACCCACCGTAAAAAACTTAACGTTTTTATACATAAACTATCAATTTCGATCCGTTTTAGTACCTAAACTTTCAATTTTTCAAAACTTAACGTTCAATTTTAAATGAGGATACTAAAATGAAATAAAAACTATAGTTATCAACGGCGGGGCACAAAAATGAAATAAAAACTAAACTTTAGGTATGGTTTTAAAAATATTTAAAAGTTTAAATACTAAAACGGACCAAAACTAATAGTTTAGATACTAAACGCGTAATTTTCTTAATAGTTTAGATAATTTCTAAAAAATTTGCATCCGTAACATCAACCGAACATAATACATTACATACTTTACAAATAATAATCAGGATAATTTGGATATTTTTATGTATATTTTATAAAATTCAATCTAATACTAAAATTATATATATTTGCATAGTAGGTCGAAAATTCCAAATCCAAAATCTTTGAATGATCTCTACAATAAATTTTATAATCTAAACTCCAAAACAAAAGTTGCCTGGATCCCCGGACCTAATTAGTAGAATTGTAAGTTCAGTACTAAAAGAATAATTAAATATAATTGTCATCACGATTAATACTATAGAAAAAAAAAGATTAAATTATAGTTTTAGCCCTTGTACTAATTTTTTTAAATATATAAACATAACACGTGTCACTTAACAATTTTTTTAACGGTAGGCACCTATAAGTGTAACGGAAAAAAACATTAGGCATATATTTTTAATGAAAAATTCTTTAGGCACCAAAATCAATTTGAGGTATAATTTAGACAACCTAAAGTATATTAAGAATTTAAACAACAATATGACATATTCAGTTTCCTTATGGTTGGATTTGACGTAAATCTTTTGTTGATGTTTATTTAATTAATTTCGATTTATCTTTGTTTCAAATTTTTGAACTAGTTCCTTTTTATTGATAGACATTCACAGTCACAAAAGATAGGTCTACTTGAATTGGAAAAATAATTTGTCAATGTGTCGTTTTGTTATATGTAGGGACGAACGAATGATTTTATGTTAGGGGAAATTAAAATTTCAAGGGCGAAAACATGTTTTCAATAGAAAATACATAAAAAAATTAAATTTTATGACAATTTTAAATTTTCAGGGGACGATTGCCCTCGTCCTCCAACCCGGTTTATCCCTAGTTGCACTTTTTATGTTAGTGCTAATGAAGTTTATCTTTTATCGTCACTGGTAGTGTTATGTGATTTAGTTTACTACAATCCTACACGAACCAAGCAACTTCCGTAACTAATAGATGTTCGTTATCTTTAAAGATCTCGTATTCGGACTCGATGCCAGCAAATGTGTTTGAACGTTTAGGGTATTTTGACCCCTCTCCTTAAAAAAACCTTTTCACTTAAAAAGGGGGAATTTGAATTGGATCGAAAACTTTGGTTCATTCTCGTTATTTGAGAAAGATTCCATTATATAATACCAACGCATAAATAAAGCCCTAAAAGTCACGCGTGCTGCCAGCCTTTGGCACTCACCCTGCGCCTACGTTCATCCACAGCTGTCGGCTGAGTCGTCGCTCCGAGTTATGAACTTTGTGGTCTAATGCTAGATATAGTCATTGGTTATAGTGAAATTTTATATTTAATCCTTTATTTTTTTTATAATACATGTTATCTAATATATTGATCGATTAATTCGGAATCTAAGCATGGCGAAACCTCGTAGGAAACAACATGATCTGGTTCCCTGTCAATTATTTTCTTAGAATTAACCGATACTGGAAAAAAAAATATCTTGAGAAATAAATAAAAAAATTTACCCTCTCTATTAAAAATATTTTTAAAAAGTAAAAAATTATTTTAACCTCCTTTAATAAATTTCTAGTTTCGTCCATGTATTTGAGAATGTAAACGTCTATCACGGAGACAATTTTTTAACCTAACTTGTTTGAAAGGTCACGGGTTTGATCACCTATTACAGTAGAGTGATTGAGCGTTTCATTGTCAAATAATTGAGAGTATTTAGAACCGATATACTTTATAATCACCTTAACTCGATAAAAACATTATTAAGTCCCTTAAAATATATTAGTAAAAGTTTGATAAAAAAATTTAGACACCTAAAATAGAAAATACGTAGTTTTTTACTTATTTTTTTAAAAGAAAAATATGGAAATATGAACGTAACATTAATTTTTTATTATATGGGTAAGTACAAGGTAGTATCTGTTCAGAGGTAACTCTCAATCATTTGACATTGAACGATCACTCCCCTGACATTCCTGGTGCTCGAACTCGAGACCTCAAAATACGATACCTTTACTGAGGTCGCTCGGTTCGTGCGGAACATTAAACTTTAATTTTAACGAAAAGTAAGCACCTAAATGAGAAAAAAATATTTTAGATACTATTTTTCTAAATAAGTCTCAATTTATTGATTACAATTAATGAAGTTATCAATTTATAGATCAAACATCAAATTTTAATGTAGCAGAGTGACTAAATTGCAATTAGACCTAATTTAATATTAAACAGAATTTAGATTCGGTCGAATATCTTAATTCATACAATTTGTCTAAACTTAGGTCAGTCCAGATATAAATATTAGTAACTTGTGATGCCAGTTGGAAGAGATAACGAACATACAATATAATTTAGGGTAAAGTACACAAATAATCCCTGACTATAGGATAATGTTTTATTGAATCATTTGATTATAAAAGTTATAAATGGTTACTATTATTAATTATGTTCCAAACTCGTCATTTTCCGTTAAAATTTTGACGGCAATATGAGATGTAAATTAACTCACCAATTGAGACATGATAAAAATCTGATCTTATAATCTCAAATGATTATCATATCTCAGTCAACATGTTAACGTCCAATCATACGACCGTTAAATTTTTAACGGAAAAAGACGATTTTGGAACATGAATAGTCAAAGACTCAATAAATCATTATC